>NW_011948419.1:10615508-10684691 GCF_000503995.2 Ceratosolen solmsi marchali
CAAATCACGCAGCAGGAAGAAGCGACTCAAATGTATGCGAATGCTACACCAACACACGTTCGATTCGTACATGTCCAAAATTCTGCGACATTACTCGTGCAAAACTCCTACACAATACAAGAGGTGTTCCAGACAGCATCATACCACGCTACACGAGGCATTCAAATCAGAAACTGCTCAAGCTAGTAGTTCAAACCCATCGTCCAGATAAAATAATGGGTGATGATGACATAATTACTAGCCACTTTACACGACGAGTAGAAGCTCGTCTTCTAATTAGCACAGGTTCTGAATTTACGTTCGTCAACGAAAAACTAATCAGACAACTAAATATTCCTTGAAAACATTCTATCATTTACATTCATACAATTGGGGGAGCTTAATTAACTCAGCCACAAGGTGTTGCATCACTCACTCTCCGCTCAATTCATTTTAACTTTATTTTCACCATACATGCTCACATCCTTAAGACACTGACTACATGTGGTAGTAAATGGGGATTGAGTTCGTACCTTGTAGTTCTTCAGATTATGTGCACATGGCCGCTCTACAAATATTGCTTCGTGAGGCATCTTGTATATAATTATCATTAGGAGGAACGGAACTTTTACCTTGTAGGTTCTGCAGATTTAGTACTCTTTATGGCACCTCGTAGTGGTCGGCAGATTTTGCCTCATGCGGCACCTTGTAGATTCTGTTTTATGCTGTGCTCTGTGCACCACTGTTTCCTTGTTCACTTTTCTTGGCTCTGCTGAGAGAGTGTGTATTGTGTACCTACCTTGCACTTATCATTGGAAGAACATGACTAGCATTTGCCTCCTTTTTTCTTGGCCTTAACTCTTGGTGTCTACATCCTTGTTCCTTGGCCTTAACTATTTGTGCCTACATCCTTGTTCCTTGGCGTTCTTTGTAAGAAGCTTCTGTATCTTGACGTTGTCTTCCTTAAAAGCATTCTCTTGACCACCGTGTGGTCATTTACGAATTGCCTCTTTCTTGGCGGTTCAAAATGTAACGCTCTTAAGCTCAAAGTGTAACGACTTTTTCCAGATATCAAACGACGAGGATTTTCCGAATGTCATAATCACTTGTTTTCCACAAGCTTGAATGACATGTTTTGCCAGATGCTTAACGGTTTGGGTTTTCTAGAAGTTTAACAATTGGGAAAGGTTCTTGAAATTTCGAGCATAATCTTACTAAACGCGTAATTTTATCTGAAGTGGCTCAGATATTAGATCCATTAGGTTTTGTTCCACCTGTCATGATCATGGCAAAGATATTCATACAGGAGCTGTGGTTTCACAAGCTACAATGGAACGAAACACTGTCCTTCCAATTGTCGTCACAATGGCTAATCATTAGAAGAGATCCTGCCAACTTGGATCTTGACAAAACGGTTGGTGGAAGACTCGATAGAGCTTCACTTACTCAAGAGAACAAGCCCGGCCATTCTCCAACGACCGTTTACCCATACCAGAGGTGACTATTCCGGCCCCTTAACCATAAAACCTAGAAGGGGCGAGGAGCGAAAACTCATAAAGTATGAATTTGCGTTTTTGTGTGTTTTACTACATCTGCAGTACATATCAAAGTAGTCAGTGACTATTAAACCAATGGCTTCATATCCGGATATACATGATTCACAGTACGTCCTTCATCGGAGCTGATCGAGTGCTCAAAAGACTATTCGTTCAAGGCACCCTCAAACTATAACAGATAGTAAATATACTCTCACAAGACAAGACACAATGGGAATTTAACCCACCTGCATCACCTCACATTGGAGACAAGTGGAAAACTGTGGTAAAATCTATTAAACACCACCTGAGACGCACTAACGGAGAAACCTTGCTCACTTGAACAGTTAATCGCCTTGTTTGCTTAAATCGACGTAATTCTCAACTCCAGACCTTTAGAGCCGATGAGTGACGACCCCGAAGATGTTTTGACACACACCCTAGGACATTTCCTCATAGGGAGCTCGCTCACAACTATTCCAGAACCATCTCTTAAAGAGTTGTCAATTTAAGAATTGTCTCGATGGTAACTTATAAAACAATGTCTACAACAATTCTGGTCACAATAGTTAGCTCACTCTTTATAACGATAACAATCAATTACCAAATGGCATCATCCAACGAATGACATTAAGATTGGCTCGTTGGTACTTATCACCGAGGAGCGTTTTCCACCTTGCAAGTAACCTTTCGCTCGAGTAATCAATATCATTCTGGGAAGGATGGGCTGACCAGAGTAGTCATACTAAAAACAGCCTCGACCATGGCTGGACCAATACATAAACTTGCAGTACTCTCAATCCCCGACCAAAAGAATAATCATCGATAGAATTGCTGATGGCGGGCGGAATGTTCGAGATTGCGAGAATGTCTCGAGTGTTTAGGTTTCAGGAATTTGCCAAGCATTAGAATTTTTGGGAAACTCCTTAATGTTCTGATTTCTGGAAAAAATCCCAAGTGATTTTTGTGCATTCTCTTTCTAACCTACAATCGCTTCCATTGTTATCAGCATTAACTAGGCTGTCGCGTAGATATTTAAAGTAAGCATGCTCCGAAACATCCGCTCTGTCTTAGCAGGGCCGCCATGGAAGGAACATGCTCTGCCTTAGCATGGCCGCCATGGAAGAAATAGGCTTTCTCAGTCAAGTCATTACAGAAGGAACACACATCATTCTTTAATGCGTATCAGTTAATGGGCAGTCAAGTGTGCTGACTCCATAACAAAAAAAAAATATTTGACTACAAGAGCAATAATAACGAACTACTCCTTATCACGAAGGTTTACCAGTAGTCTCCCTTGATGGTAACTACTAAATCACAGGATCAGGCCAAGGCAACTGTATCGCTGGGAGTAAGAGTAGCATAAGCCAAACTCTTTGAATAAGTGAATTACAGAATTAATTGCTAATCCATACAAGATTAGCAAAGGCTGTTAATAGTATCTCACAAGCCATACTCTCTTCCAAGGAGTGTGCGCAATTCTTTGCTAATTCTTAAAACATTAGCAAAGGCTACGTTTTTACGTTTTAAAGGCAAGGAATATGGCAAGAAGTATGCAGAATCCGTTATTGAACCTTACAAGATCAGCAACAACATCGTCACCATCAACAAGGAGCAACTGCATCATTTTGACTGAATATAGTTCACACTCTCTTATGAGAAGTGAATTCAAAGCATTAAAAATGTAATTGTCAAATAAACCATAATCAAATTATATTTTAACAAAGTCTGCACACATTGTATATCTCTACAGCCCTTCCACTTAAGTCCTTACCTAAGCATTCGCTAAGGCGGGTGACAAATTAAATTGAACTATCGAACATGGGCCTTCGAGCCACAAAATCAAACAAATACCAATAATTTGAATATGTCGGTGATCAGACTAAAAACCTCCTGTTGATGTTGGGTGGAGGTATTGCTGGCAAGTGGAAGGCGCAATGCAATTATCCAATTCTACACGCAGTGTTTCTTGGCTTTCCTTTATTAAATACAATAATATGCTAAATAGTTAATGGGCATACAGTGTATGATGATGGTGTGAATGAATAATTTGATAAAGTTTCTTCAATTGTGTTACGTGCTGAGGAGAGTGTGTGTACTCTCCGTAATGTGAGAGTGACTCTTTCTCTTCCGAGAAGTGCCGCTATAGTAGTATGGGTGACAGCCGCCGCTGTCGTACCGAAGCCGTCTAAGAGAGACTGGGTTACTGCTGCTTTAGTGTCGGTGTGATCTGATAATACATATCACACCGTATGTTCACATCATAACGTTATGTTTGCACTAGTGCTTTATGAGTTTAAGTTTAATTAACGGATTCTGATCGTGTGGCGTCGCTATTGGATTGTTCGAGTGCTTATTGTTTGATTATTACGTACGTGTATCTTTTATTTGTGTAATTGTGTACTTGAGTATTTTTTTACTATAATTTATGTCGAACTTGATAAGTATAAGAGAAAATATTGATTTTATTTTATTTGTAGATATTCTGAGTCTATTTACTAAATTATAATTGATACGATAATAATATATCAGTTACTGTTTGATTTTAAGGGTTTGTTTTATCGCTCGAACTGCCAATTCAATAGTTCAGTGGATTAGTCTCTCGTCACTATAACTTAAAAGGAAATAATAAGGAGAAGGGCTGAAAAATATTATGTATTATGTATTTTTAGTAAAAACAATGTTTATTATTTGTTAAATATTATAATAATATTGCACTGTTGTTGAGAGAAAAGATTATTCTATTGTAGTAGTGAGGGTTTTTCCTTGTGTTCTTGATCGTTGTACATGCTATTGAAATTATTGTGTAACTTGAGAATTGAGGTTATGACGATGTTGAAATATCAGCCTGTGTTGTCGATCATGCTCATGAAAGAGCATGAGAAGATGGTGTTTGAAATCAAATATGCTTGTGTTCGAGATTGATGTAGTTCCATGAATTCAGAAAAAGTAGGTCATACGCGCTGTGCGGCGTGCGGCATGCGCGCCTAGACCGGCACGCGCGATCGGACCGGGATGCACACTTGGGCGAATGTTTATAAACAAAACTCGGCAAGTCAAGTGTAATTAATACAAAAAAAAATTATTCGCATTAATAAGTAATTTATATTCATTTAAATCGATCTTTTTTAATAGACAGCTAGTTCATTATATATTCGTAAATATACAAACAATTAGTAATTTATAAAAAAATGATTTTATTAATATATTTAATAAACAATATTTTTTTATATAATAAGATAGGAGACGTATTCCGAGTTCAAACATGCAAACATGATTTAACCATTAAAAGTAATAGAATATGATTATATATTGATAACGTAATATAATAAAATATATAATTTGATTAATGTTTACCGTATATTTCCTTTATTTGTACTATACTTTATATGGTTACATAATGCTTCAAACATTCCACTTGTTGTTGTAACGTACCGACAGTCAAATACCTAAAATGTTTGAATTCATAGTAATTCTATATTTCCTGATATAAGCTCATAAGTTCAATAATAATTGTTTAATATAAATATAACATAAATAAAAAATATTTTATATTCAATTAAATAAATTATATGAAATGCTTAATTTATTAACATCTACCAAAAATATCAATTGGAAAATTTATGAAAAAATATTATAAATATAAAATTGTTGTTCTGTAAATTTTTTTATATCGAAAATAATGAATAATACAATTATAATATTAATTATATTATAAATGGACGTTACTATAAGATGTATTACAATGTATTATATGATTATTATTATGATTATATTAAATGATGTATTACAGATATAAAATTTTCATATGATTTACAGATATCGACATAAATTAAGATAAACTTCACTATTCTTTCAGAGTTATATCGAATGATTATTACTCATTACGTTATTAATATTTATACTATGAAAACGTATATGTCCGAGATTGAGAGAATCTCGCGTATAATATAATTTGGGGGAAAATGCCAACGGCTATTTAATTATTTAACTATCATTTTAGTGGAAATTATTCAATGGTCATAACTTCAGAAAATTGTTGAATGATCTGTAGCGGTTCGGCAATTCTCGTGCAATAATCAGAAGAATGTCAGATTTTGAATAAAATCGACTCGGTAACATTTCTAGAGTTCTGGGAAACCACGCGTCCATTGTTGTCAAGTACACCACACGTTGACGCTTGTACAAGCCAAGCGGCGACGCTTGACCAGGAGCGAAGTCCAAGAGAAGAATGAGCCTTCCAATTGAAAGACCTGAAGCTAGAGGCGCTCTTGTCGACGTTTGGACTATCAAAGCCTAACTCCTTCTGAAGTTGGAAGATAGAGGCGTGCACGCGCAGTCGTACCGTCCAAAGCGGTGCGCTCTGATTAGAGAAACTAAAACATAGGCGTTCCTTCAGTGGGAACTCACTGTGAGTGGCCTTAAAAGTGGGGACGACTTAGATACAATTGTCAACTTACCATTGACATCATAGCTATTTAGTCGTAAATGCGGCCACTATAAAGGACTGCATCGCCAGCCCCTTCAAAACTGTTATGGCAGTGAGCTACCCATCACAAGTTCAGATCAAGGCCACTACATGTGGTGTGTGCCACTCAGTTTTTGATCATTACAAAATCAACAATAAATCGGAATTATTAACGAGCATCTTGTGTAGTGAAACATCTATTACGAGAACCGTTTGTAATTAATCTTTGTAATTAAGCTTTGTAATTAATCTTTGGATACGTCCAATACATCAATGATGTAATTATAAATAAAATGTAATAGACTATATTCACCGATAACGAACTGTATTTCAACAGCCTTTCCACTTATCTCTTTCCCAAGTCTTTGCTACGGTGGGCGCAAATACAAGTTATCGAACCATTGATAGTTCGAGCTAGGAAAACTACAATTTTGAACAGTATATATACTAAATACGTAATAATAACATCATTCATTATGTTGCCTATAATCAATATTATTACACTGTGCATTAATAAATATTCGATCAATACAGCTTAAAATTTTATTTTGGATAATTACAATATTTCTGAAATAACTACGATTCAGAAAAGCTTAAATGAATAGAAAATTAAATATAAGAAACAAAATTTTAGTTTATTTAGCTTGGTTTAAAGAGAAATAATTAAAAAATAATATCCGGCAATTGTTACAATTTTTAGTAGAAATACATCTATCATCTTAAAATGACTACAAGTTCATTGTAGTCTATAAAAGTTATATAATATTAAAAAAATTGTGTGCTTATATAAAATGATATAATATATAATTAGAAAATTTTCTAAAGAAGTAATTCTTCTACTAATTTATTACCTAATTATTCAATTGATATTAAATAAATTACAAAATGTATGTTTAAATGAGTAAAATTGTATTTCATATCAAAAGAATGACCATATTATACTTGGGAAATTTATATAGAATATTTTTGCAATTGTAGATTAGTAAGTTGATGTAGAAAGCTATTTGAGAATAAGAGACTCCGTTTAGTAAGGCAATAAAATATCTGACAAGTAATGTCATGAAAATTGTATTTAAGACTTCAAAACTTTCCTGCTCATAATTATTTGTACTAGTGTCATAAAACATCTGGAAAACTCTAGCGGAACGTGCTCATACTCCCAGTGCAGTAGAACCTAATGGGTTTACTGCCGCGAGAACCCCAAAGTAAATTCAGAACGAATATCAGATATGCGTGAAGCGCAACAACATGCAATGACCATACGTGCGCACTCGGCCTTTAAGACAATGCTTGCATTGTTCTTGGCTATGCCACATCTGGTCGATCGTATTGGAAAATTGACCACGCCCAAGCGGACCCTTCTTCTAGCCAAGTCCCAGAGAGGGATGAGGCAACCAAAGAGAGGTGACCAATGGAAAAGGCTCGCCACCTTCCGACACTTTCCCAATTAGCAAATTCGGAACTGAGCCCGGAAGGAAGTGGAAATGAAGGCGTGCATAATCTATTGTGCGACCCAAGATCAACCACTGATTGGTTAATTAATAAAGGAAGAAGGGATCCCAAGTGGAGCGGGATCAGTGAATCATTTTAAGAAGGGACTACGTAATGTACCCTCACTTACTCTTTCCAAATACTTCTTACAGTGAAGGATAAGTCACGACCAACTCTCACGGAGGAGGACCGGAGAGATGAGTCGTTTAGCTAGCTGAGTTTTAATAATAAGTTCTTTCCACTATTGTGAATTAGTGTACAGTTGAATTGATCTCATCAAGACTGGATTGCGTGGGACCTGACCACTTGTGGTCTCACTTGGAGACAAGGAAGAACTGAAGGGTTGCAACATTGCAAGGGAACGTAATAACAAGCCATCGAAGAGAGACTGGAAAATCACGATACACTGCAAGTAAGTCCTTACAGCTAGTACTCATTCTTGATTTCTCGGCTTATGTAGAAGACGGACGGATAAAGTCCAACTACGGAAGCTTCCCGGACATACTCTTGAACAAGACCAGCTATAAACGCCACATTGGCTTCTCAATCCCTCCAACTACAAGTTGTTCCCGCTACAGATGGCGCACAGCTTCGCATAACCTCCATCTCGGCTCTCTTACGACCGATATTTAAAGGCAACTACACACGTGTTAAGATAAACACAATGGCATTCCAGTGTTCGATCAGAGCACTACAATCATGATAACCTCTTAGCGATAATATTCAATAGATTATAACCTGCTTCATTCATTGTAAATATATTTCAACACCACAAGATTATCAAGAAATATAAAGTTCGTCTGTAATTCACCAAATAAATAGAAATAATAAAGATATGTGATAATTATTGAATCAATACATTAACCCTTTACTTGCCCGGCAACCCCACAGAACATCTAGTGGGTTTTATTGTTCTACGTTAATTATTGCACGTTTGGCTGACTAGTCAAATTGTGGGATTATTTTCCGAACAAAAGCTCTTAAATCTGATTACTATTAAATAAATATTATGTAAAAGTATTTGAGTGCTTTATAAGTGAATTTATTCTTGAAAAAAAATATCATAATTTTCTATTTTGTATAAAATATTTAAACAAAAATTATTATTTATTTGCGTATTTGGTTATAATCATAATTAATTATTAGAAAATTCTTAATTATTCTTTTAATTGTTAACAATTGTATAGACATAAATTATTTTTTTTTTCTCTATGATTGTATTCATTAGGTGTAAGTAAATGATTTGTTGTTATTCTATAATGGATTTATAAACATTATATGTAATCACTTCTATATAATACATTTTCTAACCTGCAACTTTGACCATTGAATTCTGCCAATACATCTAGAAGCATTTCTCCATGCTAGTTTTGCACCAAAGATTAATTCTGTTTCTGTTAATTGGTATGTACCAGTTAATAAAGTGTCTCTTTTAATGCAATCCAATCTTTGGTTATGTACATCACTATTCAATCTAAAATTTTAAATTAATACACTAACATTTGTGCAGATTATTTTTGTGTATAAATATAAATTCTGCAAATTAAAATTAAAAAAAATTTTTTTAAAAGTAATAACAACAAAGCACAATCAAAAAGTAAATAGTATATTTTAAATAATAAGAATGTTGACGCCGTGTATTATATTTAATTTTGTTTAGAATTAGACTATGGCCACCAGTTTCCTAGTGGGAGAAAAGTGTAGGTAAGTGGAAGGGGCGCTTCAATTCAGTATTTAACACATTTGCTTTTCGTGCTCGGTATTTCGTTTATTTTACAACTAAAATATAATGATTCTACGTTGATGAAGAGAATCATTGAGATCGTGCCGTTTCTTGCTTGTTGCCACGTGGTGTCAGCATGCACTATATGTAGAGATAGGAGGTCGTAAATCTTCGGATCCTCTTGACGCAGTACCTCTTGCCGATGTGAGTACCATTTTGCCAATGGATAACTGCCCGCTATGCAGAGGTTCTGGAGTTGGGGTACGGTTTCGGTTAGCTGTTGCAGCGTGTCTGCATCTCCAAAGATGTCATAGGAATATCTGCCATAAGTGATAGATAGTACTGCCAAAAGGTTCTCTCTCCCTCGTCTTCTACCAGTTGCAGCAATGTTTTGACTGCTATAGATGGGGCGGCTGTCGTGCCATATGTAACTCTGGTCAGATGATATGGTACTTCCTTGTTTTGTTCGTCGATCCAAAGGATTCTCTGTAGATTCCAGTCGTCCTTGTGAATTCGTATTTGCCTATAAATTTTTTTGTACAAATTAACAAGTCTGAAATTTCTGAGTTCAAATTGACTCCAGTGTACATAAGATCATAGATCGAGTGTCCTGATCTCGAAGCGCTGGAGCCGTTGAACACCACTCTTAGCCTAGTGGTAGTGCTACCTGGTTTGGTTGAAGTCGTGATTTGTTCTTCATGCTGTAGTGTATTATGCCGTTTGTGACTTAACATAAGTGTCGGTTACTTACGAAACTCTTTCATTCCGCTATCGACATTTCTTTGAACGTTGGGCATACGGTAAACAAATGTTCTTGGTGGCAGTAGTCTTGTCATCCTTTTGGCTTTCTTGTGGGCTCTATTATTCAGTCTTTACTGACGACTGTTAAGCCTTCACTGACCTCTTTTATTGCCCTCACTCGAGGCATTAGGAATATTTTGAGTTGCTCAAACTCTCTTGTGTATTGGGTGAGACTTTGTGTGACTTGGTGGACGTTTAAGCAGTCCCATTTGTCAACTTTGATGTTTAATAGGCACAACTTTTTTAGCATGTCATTTCCATCACTAATTACATATTCTACCAACCCTGTTTCATCTTTCAATGTTGATGAGTTGAAGAGGAGTTAGTTGGGGCGAGATTGGATTGATGGTCGGCAGTTTTCATATCGCTCTGTTAGATTCTTCCATACCAATGCAAGAAAGTCATTTTATAGTGAAAACCCCGAGATGACCTAGATATTTATAATTATAAAAATTTAGGTTTTAAAATGTTATTTATTATTAGCTTATTACAAATAATCAACGACAATATTAAGGAATTCTAATTCTAAATGAATAAGAACTCACATACTGTTTAAATAATTATATAAATACATTTTTAATTATCAACCTTTTAATTGAAGTAAAATATTGTTCTAAAAAGTCCTTTGCATGTTCTAAAACTTCTTTAGGTTTCCGTAGTTCTATTCCATGAGTAGGTCTAGACATAACACTAGCCAAACAAACTTGATTGGAACATAAAGTTTTCTGAAAATGTTAATCGATAATTATGATTTCATTCAAAACAAGCATTTTTGACGTGCATAATGTATTATGTGATTATGTTTATGAAAACAATAGAACAATAACGAATTTTTTATCTGTTTATTTATTATTTCATTAATCTCAATTTAAATCAAAACTACAAATTGAGTTTTTTGCGGTGATTCTTCCTCAAAGAACATGTACGAGATTAATTATAGAAACAAGTCTTCCATTAAATAAGAACAATATAAAAATTTAAAATTCAATCGTATGATTGTAACATATAAAAAATTATAGAGCTTCTTGCAGCCGTATTAATTGCCTTTGAGCTCTGCATTTAACTATTATTTTAATCATTATGTGCATAATAATTAAAAAGATCCAATTTACGAATCTTTAATCAATTATTTTTTAATAGTTTTTCATAAAGATATGTAGGTATGTTATTTTATAGAATGCATACTTTGACAAAAAATTTGTAAAATTTACTATTTTTTCTGATACTAAAAATAATATAGAAACAAGATATGTTATCGTTAATTTTTTGTAAAGTTTCATTTACAATAAATAAGCTTATGTTAATATAAAATTTTATTGTTTAGGATAAGTTATAGAATAATTGAAACTAAATAAAATTTGTAAATCAGAAATGGACAAATATAGTATTTCAATATTTAATTATCTATCTCAAAAACAATAAGCAAAATGAAAAAGTGTATAAAAGGAAAATTCAACCCGTAAATCCACGTATAATTAAATTAATTAAATAACACTATTTAATATAATTACAAAAAAAGGTATATATTGGGGTTATATCTTATAGGTTACTTTACTATTCATTAAAACGTTCATTCTATTAATTTTTCTAAAAAAATATTGAATCTGTATTAAATGTATACATTTATTTCCAAATTTTTAAAAACATTAATAATATTAAGTAAGATGTGAAGTATAATACTTGACAGACATTCAAAATTGTGTAATAAAATGGAAATTGCATACCAAATTAAAATTGTAGAAAATTCTTAAATAAGATAAATAATTTTATATATAAATATTATAACAATAAAATAGAGTTAAATACTATTTTTAAAAAATATTGCTATTTAATTTAGCACAGTGAAATTCCATTGATGATTGATTTAATCTTAATAATATTAACTTAGTTTGCAAAAGAATTAATTATATTTAATAGAATAAGAAATAGACTAGTATTTTCGTTGATATCATGTCTGTAATTTATAAATAATACTCGCATAAGTATAGTTGTTTTTTTTATAGAATTTGTTTCATGAAATGAATTCAAAGTTTTTTAATAACTCATTTTTAATAAATTATTTTTAACTAAGTACGCATGCTATTAAATTTATCAATCAGTATTTTCGTTTAATAGAATAAAACAATAAATTATATTTAACTTACATTTAATAGTATGATTTAGTACTTATAATATTTCTTGTGCGTATTGCATATTGATTAAATATAATTGTCAGATTAACAAAAAAAAAGATAGGAACAAATAAAATTATATGATTGCACAAAATCTGAATATTATAATTGGTGATAATTATTAATATTCTTTTTTTTATATAATAAATTAATTATCTGAATTCATTTATGAATAACATCAAATGTATATGTAGTTTAATTTATTTATTGTTTTAAAACAGTGTTATCGTAAAATTTTTCCTTAAATTTATTCAACTAATTTATATAAATGAAAACAAATTAGTTACATAATTTTATTTCTGTACATTAAAATGTAGCAGTCATAATAAGAAAATGTAGAATTTTATTCATAGTAAATGATATAAAAATTAAGAATTTATTCGTCTAATAATTGTAAATAACTTTGTGATAAAATGTTTAACAAATTCTCCAATGGATAGAAAATATTTCGTTAAAATGCAAAAATATGGGCAAATAATTTAGAAAAATATATTTATATTTAAAAAGTAAACATATTTTTTAATGACATATATCTGTAGTTTCATGCGTATATGAAAAATATTGAATTTTAGAAATTAAAAAGTGTCATATTTTGGTATTATTATTATTTTTAAACATTAATTAATGTCTCGCTTAAACATAATTTATATTAAAAAATATGCTATTCAAAAATATACTCAATTATTATATGGCCGTTAAATTATAAACAAACTATAACATACTAGCATAGTTGCTAGATAGTTATACTAGATAGTTTTATTAAAAAAATTTAATTACTTACTTCCATACTTTTAATACATAACAAATCAAAAGATTCTGTTTTATGAATATTATTTCGTAATTTCGTAGGCTTCTTGGAGCATATATTAGGGCAGTTGTCCTTCATATTTATGTATTAATATTAATTTAAGAAAAAAATTGAAAATTATTATTTTGTTATTATAAATTATTTATTAATGTAGTTAATATAAAAATTGCCTTTGATTATAATTCTTTTTTAAGTTATTTTATCAGGAATTGTAAATAATATTAGTGTTTGCGATGGAAACTGTGAACTTCTCACATGCGCCGTGGGCCATCATCGATTTATTCAGTTCTAGAAAAATTCCGACTTATAATAAATTAATTAATTTGCCAAATACGTAAAATGCATTCGCATAATTATATGTATAATATACTTAATGTTTCAGACAGAAAATTTAATGTTTTAATATTACAACTATTTATTTTACAAAAGCATATATTAATTTAATATAATTAATAATAATTAATAATAATTAATAATAATTAATAATAATTTTTATTAAGCAAATTTCAAAATAATTGATGATTGAAAATTTATATTTTTATAATTAAAAAAATAGTAATTTATAGTTTTTGTGTATTATTATAAGAGCGTATAATAGAAATTTAATTAATTAAAGTTGAAGCAATATAATTTGCTAAGAAGTCAGAAAATTGGAATTATTATTAATAGATTAAAAGAATATATGATAATATTTAATTAAAATCACATAAAGTATTCAAATTTGAATTTCGTATAAAATTTATTTAAACTCAAAATGTATATTAGCTATATTCTCCTTATATATAATTACATATTGCACATTCTGTTTTACTTTACACGTCATATAATAATAATATAAGAATATTATTGAATTCATTAAAACTATAAATTAGAAAATTACATTATAATTTTATTATATAAATATAATAGAATTTCTTCATTTTCTTATTCAGTAAATTTAATTTTTTGTAAAATAAAAAAAAAGTTCTCTCTCTCTTCTATTTTACATTACATATTTAATAAATTTCAACGCATACGTAACTTATTTATTTCTAAAATTCTTAGTTTTAGAATTAAATTTGTTGCGTATGAAATATGAAATCTAAAAATATTCAATCTAGTATTTATATGTAAATTTAAAATTAAATTTTATATAGTAAAGTATTACAAATAAAGGTCCAAATAGTTGTCTAAAAATGTATAAAAAATTATAATATAAATATAATTTTTGTAGATAAAATATTTATTTAGAATTCAACGATGAACATGGTTGTTTATATTATGAGAAGAACGAAGATATTCGTACCTGACAATTTCATTCTTACAAGTATCGTATTTTTCATGAAATCAATCAGTTATAGTTATTAGTTGATTTTTTAGTTTGGATTTTTTTATGATATCTTGGTTTATTGAGTTTGCGATAAAAGCGACGTTATATATGTTACGGATTGCAGCATTTACGCGGTAAACAATGTAGGAGAGGTAAAGACACCTGCTTAGGTCAAAATATTGCGCGCTAAGTCGTAAACACGATTCTCCGAAATCGGGAAACTTCAATACTCAAATAGTCAAATTTACATTACAATTCCGACTAACAAGGGCCGACGAACTCTCCAAGGCTAGATTCTAGTGACGTCACTTCAACTATCGGTATGACAAGAGTAATCTAAAATTCTCTGGACTCGCAAGCTTCTACGATAATATTTAAGGAGACGCGTTTGACGCTCTCGTCCTCTTACTAGTTCAATCAAGCACTCATTAAGATCAAATCGCCGTTCTACAAGTCAACGCAATTTACATAGAGATCACCTTCAATTCACAAAGACTGCATCCACCTACAAAGATAGTCTCCCAGTACCATCACACGGATCGAACTCACTACACGTAAGTCACGCTATTACACACGTCCTTACGTACCATCAATGCACCGAGATCGACTCCACACGTAGGCTGCGCTGTTACACACCTTCTTACGAATCATTAACACACGGCTCTCTGAACTCAGTAAGCAGCAATACCTAGACCACGGCATCATAGCCATTCATCAGTGACGTCACACACCAACGCTACCACCCAGGCCTCTCGAGCTTATCGGTAGCGGCGACGGCGGCATCAATTCTCTTCACCAGTGACGTCACGCACTAGCGCCCCACTCAGGCCTCTCCAGCTCATCGGTAGCGGCAACGGCGGGATTAATTCTCCTCACCAGTGACGTCACGCACCAGCGCCCCACTCCGGCCTCTCCAGCTTATCGGTAGCGGCAATGGCGGCATCAACACTCTTCAACAGTGACGTCACGCACCAGCGCCCTACTCAGGCCTCTCCAGTTCATCGGTAGCGGCAAGCGGTGGCGTCAACACTCCCCGTTCACACCGTGACTCTCTTCACGGCATCGTTACACTTTACCAGTGCATCTCCCACTATCACTTCGAGTCCTAACCACGAGTAGGAGAATCACGCGCCGCATCAAGAATACACTTACAAGATTATTATCACTCATATTACCTGAAGAAACTCTCGCCTATTCATAGTATCATTCAATCAATCTCACCTCAATAGACAACTGATTATTTATTATATAATTAGATTTAATAAAGGGAAAACCAACTCATACAAAGGCAGTATTGAATTATTGCATTGTCCATTCCACTTGCCAACAAGCCTTCCCTCACCATCTCAGGGAAGGTTTTAGTCTGATCTCAGCCATTTTGGTCCTTCGAGCCGGATAAGTGGAAATCAGCGCATACATACAATACTACCAATCATAAGGATAATAGTACAGTATGCAGATCATTGACTACGAGAAAGATTCTTCACGACCGTAAGTAAACCTTACTGCTCCATCATATCAACATGTCTACACAGGACAAAAAAGAAATTAAGGAGTCAGTAAGTGTCACCACGCCCAGCGCGAACAATGAAAAATTGACTGGTGAACCAATCATGATTGCGCAATCACAATGGGACCGCATCGAGACGATGCGAAGACTGACTGACTGCCTTAATGCAGACAGAGCAACTACAAGCCTGCCGGAAGTATTAGCAGTGAAAAAAAAATCGATGAGACACACAACAACTTCATGATGGATCACAAATCCATAGTAAATAGCTGACCAGTGTCAGGCGCAACACACGAGTACTTCACAAAGAACGCCATGACAGAAGAGTCCATCTGACACACCAAGGCCACGGCACTAATCATGAAATTGTTTCAAGAATTGGGGTCGACAACCACGAGCACAACAAGTACTTCAAGTGCGGATGATGGGATACTGCCAACAGAAGCTCGTGGAGTAACGTATCTCCCAGACATCCCTATCCCCAAGTTCGACGGAAACTATCTTGTATGGCCCGTTTTCAGAGACTTGTTTCAATCCTTAATACTTAAGTGAAATAAAATAAAAACCAAACTAAGTGAAATCCAAAAACTGCACTATTTGTGGAACTCTCTGCAGGAAACACCCGCAAAATCAATATCAGGCATGTCTCTACAAAACGAGTCGTTGGAACCAGCCTGGCACTCATTACTGAAAAAATACGACTCACCCCTACTGGCTCTAAACGCGCTTATTACATAAGCAATCACTATCTCAACAACAAGAGTGAAAGGAGTCCGGGAAATGTCGACCCTAATGAGCAAATTACGCAGACTACGAAGATCACTAAAGCAACATAATGTCGCAAACGCATGGGACGCAATACTACTCCACGTGGCATTATTACAATTAGACGAACAATTGATAACAGACTGGGAACAATTACTAGAAGACAATTCATAACCACTATTTGAGAAATTCGATCAATTCGTAATGACAAGACTGGAAGCACTAGAAAATGTAACAATGACAAACACACAAGGAATTCCATCGACAACAAAATAAGCCCAGCATCATACACCCATAAAAAGATTCGTAAGAATATGCCAATCATCCTCCACACATGAGCCACCAAGTCCAACTAACAAGACAGACGTAATCCTAAAATGCTTCTACTGCAAGGAGCTGCACCCCAATTGGACATGCAGCAAATTTAAGCAGCTCACTCCCTCTCAAAAACTGGCCGCAATCAAGGAAAAGGGACGATGCTATAATTGCCTGGGCAATCATCTGCCAAAGCCATGCACAAGCAAGAATCGATGTTACATGTGCCACGAGGCACACCACTCATTACTACATGAAGCACCAGACAACACATCAACCAACGTCCAATCACTACACACCACATGACTAGACACACCACAAACCAGTGCAATCGGGCGCCAACAACCAATCACATTATTAGCCACGGCTGTAGCCAAGGTAATCATACAACCAACAACATAACAAGCCCGCCTGCTCATAGACACTGGTTCCGAAATCACACTCATTACGGAAAGATTGGCACGACATCTTCATGTGACACCCAGAAGGTCTAAAATACTTGTACACGGAATTGGCAGGACTTCACCAATACAATCACTAGGGATCATCACCTTCACTATACAATCATTGCGGTCAAAGGAATCAATTATTGTCCATGCTCACATACTCAAATCCTTATCCATACTTCTACCTCCCCACGATCTCCCCAATGCACATGGCCTCACATCCAGTGATTGCCACTGGCTAATGAAAATTACGCCAAGGCCAGACCTGTAGACATCGTGTTGGGAGCCGACTCGTATGGACAAGTAATCAAACCCAACATTATCAAGTCCTCACCACATCTACCTATAGCACAATTGTCAATATTCGGCTGGGTGGTTATTGGACCAGCCGGTAACTGCACTCACACTGCCATGTCAATGACCATAACCACGGAAGAGCTGAAAGATAGCCTGCAAAACCTACTATTACGATTTTGGATAATAGAAGAAATACTAAGGGAATCAGGCGGTCAACTTAATCCAGATTAACAGCAGTGTGAACAGTATTACATAGCAAACCAAGCACGAGTAAGCACTGGAAGGTACAAGATCAAACTCCCCCTCTCAGAATCCCCTGAAACACTTGGCGACTCATACTACGTAGCCCATCAATGCCTGGCGCGCCTACAAAAACGATTCACGAGGGACGATAATTATCGCACGTTATATGTTCAATTCATGACAGAATACGAGAACATGAATCATAACTAACAAACTACCATTCCAACAAGAGGGCATACTATCTGCCGCACCATGGCGTACTAAAACCGGACAGTTCTACGACTAAGCTAAGAGTCGTCTTCAATGGATCAAGCCCATCCTCCACTGAACGATCATTGAATGGCATACTGCACACCGGCGCCAACCTAAATCCAGACATTGTAGATGTATTAATTTGGATCCGCAAATACAGGTACTTATTCTCCATAGACATCACAAAGATGTACTGACAGATATTGGTCCACCAAGACTACTGGGATCTACAACGAAACCTGTGGATAGACGAACTGGGCAACGAGGTCATTTATCAATTAACGATTGTCACATATGGGACCAGAGCGGCCCCATTTCTAGCTGTACGAACACTCCTTCAACTCATACTGGACGAAAGAGACAACTATTCACTCGCTGTACCCCCTATCAAATACGGAAGATACGTGGACACATCTTTGGCGGTGCAGACAACCCGAGCCAACTAGTGGGGACAGCAACACAATTAAGGGACCTCTGCATGGCGGGCGAATTCGCGTTAGCAAAATAGCACTCCACCAACAAAAAGTAATAACCGCCATTCAGGTACCGCCGAATCCGGAACAGTCTGTCAACCTAACCGAAGATGCCACCAAAATTCTAGGACTACAATGGAGGCCCAACGAAGACATCTTCTCATTCTCAATATCATTGGCTCCCCAAGCAACCACCGCCTCAAAGCACACTATTCTCTCTGACATTGCAAAATTGTTTGACCCATTGGGATTCGCATCTCCCGTAATAATACGAGCCAAATTACTACTCCGAGAACTATGGGTCCACTCAGTTGGATGGGATGATCCGCTCTCAGCTCAAGTTGTCAATCGATGGCACACCATCAGAAGAGAATTACAAACACTAAACGAATTAACCATACCTCGGTAGTTCAAAACAAGGGAAACATCCAACATAGAACTACATGGATTCGCTGACGCATCGCAACTAGCAATGTCTGCCGTCATCTACATGGCAATATACAATGAAGACAATGAACCTACGGTAACATTCATATGCTCAAAAACAAGGGTAGCACCATTCAAGAAACTAATAATACCTAAGCTAGAATTAACTGCCGCATTACTCCTATCAAAGCTCACCACACGCATCAAAACCTCACTAAATCTAAGGATAAGGGCAGCACATCTATGGACGGACTCACGAGTAACCCTGACCTGGATCAAGGCTCACCCATCACGATGGAAGGAATTTATGTGCAACAGAGTCACACAAATTCAAGAACTCACAGCGGAAGCACAATGGAGGTATGTGCTCGGAACTTCAAATCCAGCCGCCTGTGCATCCAGAGGACTCACCACCCAACAACTCAAAACACACCCCTTATGATGGACTGGTCCCCCATGGACACTAATTCCAAACTCGTGGCCAACACAACCCATTGACAAAGAGGACCAATGCGACCAGGAAGCCCGTCCAAGCATCTCGTTAATCGCCACTATCAAAACGTCGGAATACGACTGGGACACTGTTTACAAGTATCCAACATTAACTGAGCTACTAAGAATAACTGCAACATGCATCAGATTCATCGCATGCTTAAAGGGAAAACGTCCTCCTACAAACCAACTCACACGTGATGAATTCAATCAGGCCAGAACTCACTGGATACGGCTGACCCAAAGGGCACACCTGGCCCAAGAATTACAAGCGATGCAAACAACAGGCCTGACGCCATCACACACATTCCATCGACTCACCGCCTACATAGACGCACACGGAATGATAAGAGTTGGTGAACGACTAACGAATGCGGCAATATCAGAATACAGAAAACACCCAGCCATTCTCCCGAAACAGTCGCAACTCACGAACCTCATAATCGAACAAGCACACCTTAGAACACTTCATGGAGGTATCCAAATTACACTTTCATACACCCAACAACATTACTGGATCATAGGAGGAAGATCAGCGGTAAAATCATACATCCTTCGAAGCGTTACTTGTGCTAAACAAAGAGGAGTCCTCGCCAGCTAACTAATGGAACAATTACCCGCCTCAAGAGTAACGGCACCATGACCATTCACTCACACTGGAGTAGATTCGCTGGTCCCATTACCATAAAAACTTGGAAGGGTAGAGGAGCAAAAACCTTTATTTACAACCTGGATACAAGGCCTGGATTTGCGTATTTGTGTGCCTCGCAACCTCCGCAATATACATTGAAGTGGTAGGTGTTTATTCGGCAAAGGGAATCATTGTAGCTTACCGAAGATTTACAAGTTGCAGGGGCATCCCACAGGTCATACACTCTGACTGCGGAACGATATTCATCGGAGCTGACAAGGAATTGAAAAAACTTTTCATTCAACACACGAAGGAACACCACCACATCATAACCACACTCGTGAATGACCATGCGAGGTGGGAATTTAATCCACCTGCGGCCACCCACATGGGAGGAAAGTGGGAAGTCGCAGTGAAGTCCATCAAGTTCCATATCAGTCGAACAACAAGAGAAGCATCATTAACCATTGAAGAAATCAACACACTGCTAACCCAGATAGAGGCCATCCTAAACTCACGTCCAATACACCCATTGACGGACGACCCCAATGACTGCTCTGCACTTACTCCAGGTCACTTCCTCATAGGAGAACCCCTCAATACGATTCCTGACCCATCCGCAAGTGATCCTAACGCGTCAATAATGTCAAGGTGGCAATTCATCCAACAACGAGTCCAACAGCAATTCCTCTCAACCTCCAAGTGGCATCACCCAAGCAACACGATTAAGGTTGGATCCCTAGTCCTCATCACATATCAACGCCAACTACAATGCAAGTGGCCGCTCGCGAGAATGAAACTGCACCCGGGAAAGGATGGACTAACTAGAGTAGTAACACTAAAAACAATTAGTAATATTATGTAATTAGTTATAATTTTATTTATTATTTATTTATTAGTTATATAATTTATTTATTAGTTATATAGTTATAATACAATTAGTAATAACAACTAGTAACACTAAAAACACCAAAAACAAAAAATACATCCTCGATAATCTCTAGAACAACTCACATTCTTGCACCTCTGCCAGTTCCGATCGAGGATACAGATATCAATCATCCATGAATTGATGATGGCGGGCGGAATGTTACGGATTGCAGCATTTACGCGGTAAACAAAGTGGGAGAGGTTAAGACACCTGTTTAGGTCTTTATACCTAAGTAATTCTCCTCACCAGTGACGTCACGCACCAGCGCCCCACTCCGGCCTCTCCAGCTTATCGGTAGCGGCAACGGCGGCATCAATTCTCTTCAACAGTGACGTCACGCACCAGCGCCCCACTCAGGCCTCTCCAGCTCATCGGTAGCGGCAATCGGTGGCGTCAACACTCCCCGTTCACACCGTGACTCTCTTCAAGGCATCATTACACTTTATCAGCGCATCTCCCACTACCACTACGAGTCCTAACCACGAGTAGGAGAATCAAGCGCCACATCAAGAATATACTTACAAGATTATTATCACTCATATTACCTGAAGAAACTCTCACCTATTCATTGTATCATTCATTCAATCTCACCTCAATAGACAACTGATTATTTATTATATAATTAGATTTAATAAAGGGAAAACCAACTCATACAAAGGCAGTATTGAATTATTGCATTGTCCATTCCACTTGCCAGCAAGCCTCCCCTCACCATCTCAGGTAAGCTTTTAGTCTGATCTCAGACAATATATTTCATATATTATTACAGTGAATTACTCAATTTGATTATTTTTTATAATGTTTTGGTATTGACGATTATTGTATCTTTATAATAATTTTTTGTTTAATCTCCCATTAACCATCAATTTTTGAATAAAGAGTTGAAAAAATATTATTAAATTTAGATGCACGTTGTTAAAGTTATAATTATTGTTATAATTATTTATGACATACAGATTAATTTGCTTGACTGCATACTATACTACCCGTAGGATAAATTCTTTATGAAGAAGGTAACGCGTTTGCGATCAAAACAATTTATATTTTTTGATAGACTAGATTTTATCATTAGGCTTAGAAATTTAACAATTAAAGAGAGTTCTATTATACGATCTTTCATGTACGCATAACAAGAAATTCGACATACAATTCTAAATTCGAACACATGCTTTCATTAGCTTTCTTTTTCCATTTACGAGAATTTTTAAATATATATATTTAACTATACTCTTTAAGAATATATTTTTCGAAATTCTATTTAGAATGGATCAGAAAAACTATTATGAACTATTATGGATTAGACTGGAGCATAAGAATTATTAATTCATAATTAATATAAATTATTTATTATTGATATTAAAGTACATTACTGACTTATTACGAAATAATAAAGTAAAAAATATGAATATTTTAAAGACGTTGAATTAACTCAATAGAATTGTGATATTTTCAAAAACTTAGAAAACCTTATTTAATCTAAATTTCCATTTAATACATGCTCGTTTTTCTGAATAATCTAAATCGGTTCCAAGTCAGATTTAATTTAAAGTGATAGAATGGTCAGATTTTTTCAATTTTCCATTCAAATCAAATCTGTTATAAATCTATAATAAAAAGTATTGTAGTTCATAGTTATATCAGCATTCTAAGAAAAAAGATAATTCAAGCATAATCAACAAGCAAATTATTTGTTTTAAAAAAAAGAGGACCATACTTAATCAGTTCAATATTTACTATCGATTAACTTTGACATGCCCATATAATAAATGTAATTCTCATGGTAAATGTATTATATCATAATGAGAACTATATAAATTTACCGATTAATAAATGATTATAAACAAAGTATAATTATATAGAGATTTTCATTAAAATTAAAAGTACATGAATGTTTATTATTTATTTCTTCAAATTAATATTATATTTAATTATAACGAATCAATTACATGTTGTTTATTTATTTTACTAATTGTGTCATTTTGTTAAATTTCTTACCGTCTTCAACAAAAATTGGAATTGTATATATAATAAATTATTAAAAGAGTTATTTATTTGGATATAGTTATTTTGTTATACTATAATGTTGTCCATAAAATATTGGTTTTTACGGACGTTCATTTATTAATCAAATTATTTTATACTTTACTCTTAAAATTGGAATATTTAAGAATGACGAAAAATAAACCACTTGTATTTTATACTGAATAGATTCTATTATTGCATTTTTAATTTATAAATAATATAGTAAGAAAATTTTTGAATATTTAGAAACATTAGAAGTTCTAATAAGTAAATTATATGAATATATATTGTTTCCAGTATCGTATACTAATAATATTAAACCAGTAAAAAAATTATAAAAAGTAAAAAATATAAATATAAAATTGAAATATATTGTTTTTTAATTAATATTACTAAATTAGTCGTGTTGTCATTTAAAAGTTTTAAATTATTTAATTATCAAACTCACATAGCAAAAACATGAAAAATGTAAGGACCGAAACTACACGTAAACTTGACTTCTAAAATAATATTTTAGAATTTACTTTTAATTTAATTTTGCAATTTATAATTTCTATCTGTTTATTTTTCTTTAATTCTAAAAGTTTATTTAATTATAACTATTTTATTTTAAGTAATGTTATCATTAAAATAAAAAAGTATCATGTACAAGTAATTAAATATAATTTTTTATCAATATAAAAACAAGATAAAAAAATTTTAAATATTGAAATTCAATAATATTTTAACTTTTTAAACATATTAATTAAAATATATTATAAACATTAATCGAATAAAACATTAAAAGATTGTCCGTAATCAATGTTATTTAAATTATTATCATATGTATTATGATATACAAGACGTGAAGAATATTATTTAAAGATTAAATATTGATATACAAAATTTATTTTATAAAAATATTATATTTCATACCTTTCTTAAAAATTTTAAATGTATACATCGAAAATAGATTAAAATTAGTTGTTAAATATTTTGTTCATACATATAAGTGTTAAATTATGAAATACAATTTTTTTTATTCTTTATCTGTTAAGATCTTTCGTAGAACTAAGTCAAGACTAGGATTATTCAATAATTCTTTGATTTTTCAAGATTTATTAAAAATAAATAATTTTTTATGATACGTAAAATAACCTCAAATTCAAGTTCTAAATGTAAATGTAAAAATGTTTTTTGATTTAATTTAATCTGTTAAGAATAATTTGATGTATATTCGTATGCAAATGTATAAATACATTTATATCGTGATTTAATGTATTTACAATAAAACGGGAGAGATTTTAAATAAGACAAAATAAATTATGAATAACCGAGAATGATTTAGTTTTTGTAATCATCGCGTATTTTCTGATTGGTTTATGGATTCATTCTATAGAAGAAAAAATTTATTTGTTGAATGCATTGTGTGGCTTATTGTTTTAAATTATATATGAAATACAATAATTATCATGTATTAACATAAGATTTTGAAAAGTACTTGCAATAGCAAAAATTAATATAAAAATAATAATGTAGCCTAATAATGCAAAAGAACATTTATATTTATTGTCAAACATATTGGATTAAGAATTGCTATTGTTTTTCAAAAGATCATTTACTCATTTATTTAAAATTGTTAATAACTATAAACATTAATAATTTGATGATTATATGGTTATATTTGTACGGTTTTATATTTTATATATACAATAGAATGATTATATATATAGTAAAAGATATCTATAAATAGTTTAATTTTATAACTAAATATATGAGATATATTTATGTACCCAATCACATATAAGTAAGCATTTTATTTGAAATAATATAGAATAGAATACTCATTAATTTAATTCAAATATATTTATATTAATATTATACAGTGAATATATATGTTTCTGATTTATTATTATTAGTATTTTAAAACTATTAAATACAGTTTATTATATCGTATGTGATCAAATACCTGCGAATGTATTATAGTGATAAAAGAATGAGAATTAAGCAGATGAATATATATAAAGAAGAGAATACTCCATGACAAATTCAGTCTCTGTTCATACTTGAAGTCAGTATCATCAAATGTTAAATTTTTAAATTTTACTTAAGTCTAATAGTTCTTTTATTAAAAAAAGATACACGTGCTTTTTACTTTTTAATAATGTCTATACAATGTTAAATATAAATTAAATTTTTTGTTTTAAATTTAATAATATATATTTAAATATAATAATTCTATATTATCCTTGATCACACATTTTCACGTATGTACACATGCTCGAAGCCTTACATATAAGCTCGCGCGTACGAATATTCATACAATATATATACCATTCAAGTTGTAATATATATCTGTGGACATTTATTTATTAATAACGAATTTCTAAAATAATATCAAATACAAGAATTGTAATTATTTCATTGAGAAAATATAATATAAAAGAAAACTGAAATATATATTAGTAATAAAACCGAAAAAATAGTAAGTAAAAATGAAAATATAATATATTATTGTGAGTTTAATTAGATTTTTAAACTTGAAGTAATTTAATAATTTCCATCTAATTTATCACATAAAATCAAGTTCCTAGAAACAAATATAATCTTTGAATATTACGTAAACAATTTATTTAAATATAAAGAATTATAAACATGTGAAATTCGGTAAACTGTTTTATTTTAATATTAATTTTATTTTAATATTAAATTAATAATTTAAGATTTTAATATTAATAAAAGTAATAATATTTATTTTGAATACAAGTCAAATATTAATTACTTTTTTTCAATTAATCAAAATTTGATAGATTTTAAATGTAATTATATTTTTCGTTTTTATCGTGTTTCATACAATTATTACTGTAATCCTTCCAAAAAAACTAATATAAAATATTATGGAGTTAACATTTGATAAGGCTTAAATTTTAAATATATATGATTTTGAAGGTATAATAAATATTTTTTAAATTGTTAAATGCTTATAGTTTTTCTTCTTTATATTTCCATTACTTTATAACATTTCCCATATTATGACTATTTAGACAATTAATAAATTTACAATATTTATGAGTAATATGTCTTAAATTCACTTTTTTAGATTTCAGACAAAAATAATTTGTAAAAATATAACCAGAAGTATATAAAAATTTATGGCATTGAAATTTTATGAGCTATGAAACTAATTTCAAGTTTCCTATACGGGATCATAGTTAATACAATAATAGCTGTAGCAACTGCTAACATAACTGTAACCATAGAAGATTTAGGAGTTCGAGCAGAACGAGCTGCTAATTTATCCCACATAACTGGTGTATCTAGAAAAATACAAATATATATAAAAAACAGATTTTTACAAATATTACCCGATGGTACAGTAAATGGTTCTAATAATGACATCTCGAATTATAGTGAGTTGTTTTTCTTATAGTTAGTTTATAATTTATTTAAAACATAATACTGATATTATTTTATCAACATAAGTGATTTTATATTATAATTTCAATATAAGGGAACTGCTTTAAATGTCTTCAAATTGCAAAAATATATTATAATTCAATTTTATCACGATCCTTTCTGCTAGTATACAAATTGAAATAAATTATTTAGCAATTTATTTTATAGATAAAATTTAAATAAAATTAATGAAAAACGATAATAATAGTTTTAATATTAATTTATTTTTGAAAAATGTTTTAAATATTTTTTATATTGTTACTTTATCCAAAATATGTTAATTAAATATAATATAATATGAGATCTATATTATTTTTCAATACTCATACTTTTCATTTTATAGAATATATTTTGGAAATATTTTACATATTTTATGTTTCTAATTTAACTAATACGAAATACATTGTTATTTTATTTAATTAATTTCAATTTATATAATAATTTAAATTAATAATGATTATTTATTTAATAAAAATACTAACAAAAATTTAAACTTGTAATATCTAGATTTATTAATTACTGAAGTTACAGTTTTTCGATTGCTTACACGAAATGATACATTTAAAAGATAATATCAATTTATAATATTATAAGATAATTTGATAAATTATTTTCATACTATTTTTATATTTTTATTAGGAATATATCAATTTCTCGAATTTTACTAGTATAACAATATTGGTATTGCAGTACGCTTAATTAGACTAAATTAAATTATTTATTTTTATAAATCTAATGGCATTGATAGTATTATTATAAACGAATTAAACCAAAATGTAGATTGGCGTAAAATTTTGTTAATTATAAAGAAAAACCGTAGTCACAATAACAAAAAATTAATTTTGTATGTATTATAAGATAGTGAATTAATAAAGATAAACAACAATTATTTTAATTTAATCTCAAATTTAATTAATTGAATAATATTTATTAATATATAATTATTAATATGTAATATGTAATTTATTATATTATGTGGGTAAATGAGAAAGTTATTTAATATTAAAATTTCTTTAAATCTAATTTGAGTTATGTTAATTTTATTGTCAATATATGATTAACAAGATATCACAGTAAAACGATTTTATCAAGTTATATGTATAGGATTACTAAACACAATATTCAAACTTTTCTTCAATATTATCATCATTCATTAATTATTTATATATATATAATTAATCATTATTTTAAGTATTTTTGCTTAACATATAAAAATAAATATAATCAAATTATAATAAATATAATTTATAATATAAATAAATATAATAAAGAAATACAATTCATCTTAATTAATTTTATTCAAATTTAAAATGTAGAACTTAAAATAAATATTCAGGTATAATAGTGTCTAAAAATGGAGCACCGGGCGAGGAGGGCCAAGTAACTAAGATTAGGTGTGAGTTCCCGATGTTGAAAGGAGGATTGCAGGCTAGTGAACAAGATAGTACATGTATTCAATAAAGAGTAGTTTTGTTATTTAGTTTTATTTTATTTATATAATTACATTAGTTGAATTATAATGAGATTTATTTTTATAATTGATTTTTTTACTTTTCTTGATTTGTATGTTTTATTGCCACTGAGCTATCACGTAAGTCGCATACACAGGAAGAAGTTGATGCCTTGCTGGTTCTCTATATGTAACACACGTGTAGATGGAATAATATACACAGAAGAGCGAGGTCGTAAACCCCCGCGCTTCCTTGTATATGAGCAGGTGGTGTTGCTTGAATTGCTTAATGTTTTGCAGATAGCTTTACGTATCTGCAGATTGGCGCATATGGCTTGATATAGTTATGTATTAATTTGGAATGGAACGTTACCTCATGAGTCTGCACGTTGTGTATAGCTATGTTTTGTCTTGTTCTTTGAGTTGCCTCGTGTGGCTTCCTGCAGTTTGATTGTGTATACTGTGCGAACTGATATTCGTAGTTCTCGATTCCCTTTTTTAATTGTATTGCACTACTGCGAGTGTATGATTTGATTATCTAGTACTTGTGTTGAATAGATTAATCTTGGACTTTTGCGTTTAATTGATTTGTTCTTTTTCTGTTAGATAAGATAAGATAAGTGATTGTGCCTTGCCGGCGTTGTCTTTTTAAAGCCTTCTCTCGACCACGCGGTGGTCGGTGAGATTTCCCTCTCTTTTCGTGTCGCCAATCAGAGCTGTCTTGTCGATCATGGCGTCGCCAATGAGATTTAGTCTTATTAGTGTGTCCAATCAGAAGTCTTCTTTATTTTATGGAATTTCTTATCAAAGCACCTTTTGAGTGGTGGGGTCTCCCACCAGTGAGTCTTTCCAAGATGGAGGCTCTAATGAGAGCGGGTCTTGCTCAACTCCCTTCCATGATGGGGGGTCTTGATGCCGCGCTTTTCCCTCTCAATCCTGGCATTGTCGCATGCATTTCTTGTAATCATGCGCGTTGCGATCGGTCAGTGTTGTGAAGGTAAGGTGTAGCATTGTTTTTGAGTGTATCATCTGGCTTGTGTTTTACAGACTAATTTTATGACTTGTGTACGCCAGATGTTTTATGACTTGTCGTCGATACTTGGACTTTTGTTCCCGCCAGATGTGTTTATGAATTGTATTTTCTTTAGATATTCGAGGTTTTGCTGAATTGTTTAGATTTAGTTAATCCGAGGCGCGTTTGAATGTTTATATCTCGAATAGTCGAGAGTTCGCTTTTTTCGACTTTTAATTCTTCGACTCTTACTAGTTTAATCAAGCAGTCATCAAGATCAGATCGCCGTCCTACAAGCCAACACCACTTACACAGAGATCACCTCCAATTCGAACAGATTGACTCCAACTAACACGTATGCTAGGCACATTCGGCTTACTATCACCACACGGATCGACCTCACTACACGTAAATCATGCTATTACACACGTTCTGACGAATCACTAACACACGGCTCCGTGAACTAAGTAAGCAGCAATATCTAGACAACGGCACCATTGCCCTTCATCAGTGACGTCACACAAGCGCCCCACTCAGGTCTCTTCAGCTTATCGGTAGCGGCAACGGCGGCACCAACGTTGTCCCCTTACAGCGCGACACTCTTCACGGCGTCATAATTACCCCTCATCAGTGCATCTTCCACTACCACTACGAGTCATAACACGAGTAGGAGAATCACGCGCCATATCAAGAATACACTTACAAATTTATCATCACTCACATTACTAGAAGAAACTCTCATCTGTTCGTTATATTATACATTCAATCTCACCTCAATAGACCACTGATTATTTATTATATCATTATATTCAATAAAGGGAAAACCAACTTATACAAAGGCAGTGTTGAATTATTGCATTGTCCATTCCACTTGCCAGCAAGCCTCCCACACATCATCTCAGGGAAGCTTTTAGTCTGCTCTCAGACATTTTGGTCCTTCAAGCCGGATAAGTCTTCTTACATTCTCGAACATTAGAATTAATGCTTACAAATATAATAATGTCTCGTGGATATATTGTGTTCGTACAGCTTTAACAAAAATAAAGAGTTATGATCGATTTTATGTAATTGGCATGAAGTAATAGGAAAAACAGTTTTTTAGTTACAGTAAAATTTATTTATGTTTTGTTACTTTTTAATTATTGTGTATGAAATATTGGATAATATTTACATTAAGATTATTAAATTATTATTTTAGAAGGAAAAATAAAATATTTTTTATTAAAAGAGACTATACATATTTAAAGTACAAGAAATATTCGATAAAAATAGAATTAAAAAATGCGAATAGTGACGTCGTCTTTACTTAAAATAGAGACCTGTTAGAATTAATTAATTGGAGAATTATATACTTAATCATTTAAAAAAGCATATTAGATTAATATAAAAAACTTAAATTTATTACTTAAAAAATATATATATATACTGATGATTTAAAGAAATGTTAATTAATTGTATATATACAGTGAAATAATAATAAAGAAGACTTACACTATTATATAAATAATTTAATTTTAAAATATCTTACATTTGTTATATAAATTGTTATAAATGTATATGTTATTGCATAGGTATATATATATATATATATATATATATATATATAATATAAACTGTCGCAAAATTTAAATGAAATTTTCACGCCGCTGTGCGTGATAAGCCGCCGCTGTGCGTAACGAGCTGCCAATGTGCGTGATAAGCCGCCGCTGTGCGTGTGGGGGCTCGTCCGGGGAGGAGTTTGATAATTTCTTAATAAATTAATTGACTATATGGAGTGGATTATCTATATATAAGATCAGTTAAAGTATTATTTTTATTTTTAAATGATAGAAAACTTGTCTCTTACAATGTTATAGTTAAAAATTAATTTGATTGTTGTTTGTATACTAAGAGATTCATTATCATTAAATTTTTTTTTTACTGACGGTACAAAAAATGACTGGTAATTATGGATATATAGAGATGTAATAAATAAGTAAATTAACACAGTTATAAAATTTTTTTTAAAATATCTTATATTTATCATATCAATTTAAACATTTTGAATCATAATGTATATCAAATCTTAATTCGGTCTTCATTTTATTTATTCAAATTTGGTTTAATATCATTAAATATTATTCTACAACTTTTCATATTCCTATGATTTATAATTATCTCTCGTTCAACATGGAGTAATTTATACTACTATTAATTTATTAGTTTTAATCAATTCGTTTACTCGATTTTTAAATAATTATCTATTATGAACATATATTTGAAAAAAGTAAAATTAAGCTTAGTTATAAGTTATAAATAACGACAACTTATGAAAAGATTTACCAATGATAATAAAATTAAAATAAGTAAAATTGTATCTATCTAACAACTCAAACTCTAAGGCAATTCAAATTATGAATATACGGGTTATATGTAAAACAAAATATATTTGGTAATGATATAGTATTTAAATAATAAATAAATCTAACAATTGTTATATAATTTTTCAGATAAAATACTATCATTAAAAATGTAATTTATTTTTATGTTACAATAACAAATTAATTATTGTTAACTTTTACAATTTAAAATATTTTTAAACATTAACTTCAAAGCATTAAGAATTGATAGTTTATGCTTAGTTTAGCAATTAATGAAATTCTATAATTATATTCCTTCAGTATTCACACGACAATCAGACGTGCCGCTACACTATCTGATCATATTCATATCATTCACATAAGAAAGGGAAGAACGCATAACCCGCAGCGTCGCTACAGAGCGATTACCCGCTGAGCTTTTGAAAGTTCAAAGTCAATGGAATCGTATTACAGCAATAATGAAGCTATCTAAAGAGCTCCTTATATCTCACTTGGACACATTCATTGAAGAAGTATTAGGCGTGAAAGAACAGGTTGAAGATTTACGCAAGGCCTTTAACAAAGAGCACAGCTATCTTGACTTAACATGGCCGGCAGCGTTGAAAATCCATGAATACTTCATGAAGAACGCGCAAGAGGAAGAATTTGACCAGTAGTCAATTGTGCAATCACTCATCAACAAACTACATCATGGATTAAATGAGTCAACAAGATCAACCACAAAGTCGGAAGATGCATCACCAACGATCGGGCAATCAAGGGAAGAATCCAGACATTCCAATTCCCAAATTTTGAGATGATTATTTAGCATGACCTATGTTTTGAGATCTATTTCACTCAACCCTGAAAAGCCATAGGCTCAGTGAGACAAAAACTGTAATACCTCCGTGCATCACTAGAAGGCTCGGCAGCCAAGGTCATCTCGGGGTTTTCACTATAAAATGACTTTCTTGCATTGGTATGGAAGAATCTAACAGAGCGATATGAAAACTGCCGACCATCAATCCAATCTCGCCCCAACTAACTCCTCTTCAACTCATCAACATTGAAAGATGAAACAGGGTTGGTAGAATATGTAATTAGTGATGGAAATGACATGCTAAAAAAGTTGTGCCTATTAAACATCAAAGTTGACAAATGGGACTGCTTAAACGTCCACCAAGTCACACAAAGTCTCACCCAATACACAAGAGAGTTTGAGCAACTCAAAATATTCCTAATGCCTCGAGTGAGGGCAATAAAAGAGGTCAGTGAAGGCTTAACAGTCGTCAGTAAAGACTGAATAATAGAGCCCACAAGAAAGCCAAAAGGATGACAAGACTACTGCCACCAAGAACATTTGTTTACCGTATGCCCAACGTTCAAAGAAATGTCGATAGCGGAATGAAAGAGTTTCGTAAGTAACCGACACTTATGTTAAGTCACAAACGGCATAATACACTACAGCATGAAGAACAAATCACGACTTCAACCAAACCAGGTAGCACTACCACTAGGCTAAGAGTGGTGTTCAACGGCTCCAGCGCTTCGAGATCAGGACACTCGATCTATGATCTTATGTACACTGGAGTCAATTTGAACTCAGAAATTTCAGACTTGTTAATTTGTACAAAAAAATTTATAGGCAAATACGAATTCACAAGGACGACTGGAATCTACAGAGAATCCTTTGGATCGACGAACAAAACAAGGAAGTACCATATCATCTGACCAGAGTTACATATGGCACGACAGCCGCCCCATCTATAGCAGTCAAAACATTGCTGCAACTGGTAGAAGACGAGGGAGAGAGAACCTTTTGGCAGTACTATCTATCACTTATGGCAGATATTCCTATGACATCTTTGGAGATGCAGACACGCTGCAACAGCTAACCGAAACCGTACCCCAACTCCAGAACCTCTGCATAGCGGGCAGTTATCCATTGGCAAAATGGTACTCACATCGGCAAGAGGTACTGCGTCAAGAGGATCCGAAGATTTACGACCTCCTATCTCTACATATAGTGCATGCTGACACCACGTGGCAACAAGCAAGAAACGGCACGATCTCAATGATTCTCTTCATCAACGTAGAATCATTATATTTTAGTTGTAAAATAAACGAAATACCGAGCACGAAAAGCAAATGTGTTAAATACTGAATTGAAGCGCCCCTTCCACTTACCTACACTTTTCTCCCACTAGGAAACTGGTGGCCATAGTCTAATTCTAAACAAAATTAAATAATTTATTTGACTTCTTGTATTTTATATTCTATTTTAAGTAGCATAACACATAGCATAGTAGTAAGCACTATTTAAGTAATTAACTATTTAATTAATCAATTTTTCCTATATATTTATATAATAATATTATATATCTTCTATAGCCATTTTTCAACGAATATCAGTGTTACGTGGTCAACTTAAAATTCAAGCTATAATAACGTGTTTCTACTTATGTATGAATTCATCTGGACTTTTGTATGGTTCAGTAAGTAATAACAGTTTTTAAAATAAATGGTCACCTATTAAAATTGATATTTAATATTTTTTATTTATAAAATTTTTTTCTACTTCAAATTATTTGATAAAATAATTAATAAATTTATTGATTCATACAAGAATGAACTTAAATTGAATATTTCTATGAAGCGTATTTCATATGGTAATTATAACTATAGAGTGTATTCTAATAATAACGTATAATATACTTCATTTGAAATACATTTATCAGTTGGTGATAATTTAATATTTTAAGTAAACTAAAAGCAAAATAGGTAATAATCATTTTTCAAAAATAATAAAAATTTTAATAAAAAAAAATCTATAAAATTACTATTTAAAAATATGAATTATAATATTTTATGAAATCTTTTAATAAATATGTAAGATAGATTAAATATTTAAAGTAATAAAAGCAAGTATAATTTGGCTGACAAATTAAAAAAAAATTTAATATAAAATTAACATAATTTATTATTAATCTGAATACAGAACTTTATCTTGTAATATATTGTTAACAACTTTTAAACGTTTAAACATGAAAGTGATTCAATATAGTTTGCCAAAAAACATATTAAAAATATATAATAAAACACTTAAATTAAAATACTTTTATATCGTGGTTATTCATATATGTTACGGACTACAGCATTTTTAAGCGGAATACAAAGTGGGAGAGATATGAGCGCGCGAAACATTGTTTGGTAAACAGTGGCCAACGGACTCAACGAATGCTTCTAGCCGAAAAACTCGAATGTATGACTATAATTCCGAGAAATACTAACAAATGAACCCGGCAATGCTATGCGCTATTGACGTCACGAAAAATAGCGGCATAGTAACAGCCACCGATGCGCTATCGGCGCCTCGAGTTCGTCCGAGAATATTTAAAAAGCTGCACGCGCCGCGATTCCTTCTTCTAGTAACAAGCACCCATCACGCAGTTCCCGCCACCAGGTGTAAGCAACGCCGACGCTCGTTCTTACTATCAGCACGCAGTTCCCGCCACCATGTGCAAGCAACGCCGACGCTCGTTCTTGCATATTACCTCACACCGCGGGTTACGCTCGCATCGAGCACACGAACGTGCACCAATATCACCATAACCTTTGAGCTCACGGACAAAAGCTGTGACGTCACACGGACGTTCTCCCACCACTTCGGCTCACACTACACTACAGCTCACCCCTCGGCGGCTGCCAAGACGACACTAACTTGCTGCCCCTACCACCACGACTTCCCCGCTACACTACTCAACCCAAAGGAAGAAGGGGAATCACACTTCAGGCTATCAAGAATACACGTACAGGCTTATCGCCACCACCATTACTGAAGAAACACCAATATATTCATTCTATCACATACTCATTGCAATATTCATAGTTATTAACTATTCATTATTTATTATATTTAATAAAAGGAAAGATTATTAACATTAAAGGCAGTATTGAATAATTGAGCAAGTCTCCACCCACCATCATAAGGAGGTTTTTAGTCTGATCCCAGACAATATATGTATTTTAAATTTTAATAATGTGTTTGTGCTTCAATTTTAAATATTAAAAATGTTATATATTTTTACTATAAACAATATTCCAATGAAATTAATAAATTACAGAATTGGTCAGTAAAATTTGTATATAAGATTAATTATTTAAAAAGGAGGCGCAGCTTGCACAACTTCTATATTAGATTTATATTTAAGATTTTTAAAATACTTATAATTCTTTACGGAATGAAATCTTTTAGTATCTTAGTCAAATTATAAAAACTTTTATCAAGTAATGATTTCATAAATTACACAAATATATTAAAAATATCTTGTTTTTACTTTTAATAATTTAGAATTACTTTAAAAAGTTAAATTTCAATGTAAATATTTAAAAATTATCGTAGATTATTCTTGTCATCTTTATGTTTATAGAGTTTTCGTTTTTACAATAATAGTGGTTATTTTTTGGTCAGAGTTTTTATAATGTTATCTTTGTATATCTTTGTTAAATAATTTGCCTAACTTTGGATAATATAATTATTAGATTAAGCAGTCTGTTTAATTTTTTCATTTATTTTTGCATACAATTATAAAAATTATATATTATAGTTATAACAAAAATATTTTGTTCATAATTAAGTTTGTTTATCAATAAATAAAATATTATTTATAGCTGCTACTATTTCAAAACTTTCCAAGAGTAATATAATCATATACATTTCAATTATTTTTCAAGATTTCAGCCGTGCATACGATCATACCTAAAGTAATAAATATATCTTAATAATGTAGGTACTACGTATTATTGCGTGCGTAATAATGTACCATTTAATGAAAATATAATTTATCAATGTATTAATTATGTAGTCTTGCAAGAAAACATTGAGCAATAGAAGAGATGTAATAGAGAATTTAACACCACCAATTTATAGTGAAATTTTATAAATCTAAAAATAGTATTCTTAGCTTGAATTATTAAGAGTATTATTTAGATATATTATTATATATTACATAGTATTATATATTGATTAGAAAATTATGAGTTATAATTAATGAAGATTCTATGTAACATGTATTTCTAGTTTTTAAAATTTGTTTAATATAAATATAATCTATATATTTTTAGAGATATCTTTTCAATCTATTAAGTTTAAGTTAAGTATTGTTTTTAAATTATTTTTGTGAACTAAATACTAATATTTTAAATATAAGTATATTTTATTTAACTAAAAGCATCTACATGAATAAACAAAATATTAAAGTAGCACCTAAATAGTAGTACTAGCTATTTTATTAATTTATTATCTAAATATGAAGATGGTGTACTTGAAACATATGTGAAAACCATTAAAAGGCATCAGAAAAATTCTGGTCACTATCTAAAATATATATGTTCGAAATAGTATGTTCGAAAGTGATGTCATTTTCTGGCTCGAACTACCAGTGTTTCGATAGCTTTAATAATTTACCGTCCGCTCTGGTAGATGCTTAAGTGTAAGTCAAGTGGAAGGGTTATAGAAAGGTATAATATGTGCAAACTTTGGTAACATATAATTTATTAACAATTACATTTATTATAAGCATGGTTCACTTCTTATAGAAGAGTGTAAAACTCTGTCTTGTCTCAATAATGAGGTTGCTTCTTCATGGTGACGATGTCGTGGCTTCTGTGTTGTAAGGACTAGCAGTATATAGGATGTGTAGCCTTAAGAAATGTGTATACGAACGAATGGCCTCTGCTAATAATGCCAGGAATTAGTAGTACTGTGCTCACACTCCTGTGTAGGACATGTAGCCTTGAGAATATATATACGAATGGACATACCTGGAGACTATGCTTGTTTATGATAGTGTAATTTCTCGTCATGCAATCAGCATCCTTGACTGCTTGTATGTGTGTGGCACGCTTGGCAATTACACTTGCGTCTCTTTGGATGCCAATGTAAGTTTCTCTTAATGCAGTCAGCACCCTTGACTGCTTGCATGTATGTGGTATGCTTGGTAATTAGGCTTGTGTCTCGTTGATGGCTTCATTGTGTGATATAACTGAGCGATTAGTGCGTGATCGAAAACACTAGCTGAATAACGTAATAACTGTTGACCGTATGATACACAATGAGACTATAAGACTGTTGATACGTGCACGAAAACCGAAGGTTTAATCGGTTCCTGACGGCTCTGCTGAAACATACCGACCGTTACATGGTGGTCTTGCTGAGGGCAGACCGAGACCCGTGCCATGGCTCCTTCTGGTAGAGGATTCGCTGTTAGTACGGTTCATTGCGGTAGGGTCACGGCAAGTGGTTCGCAGCAAGAGAGTGAGGCTCGCTGTGTGCTTACCTTATATATCTACGCGGCAGCTTACTTATCGGGCAACAAGGCATCGTTGTTGCTGCGCTGGAATCTTACATGAGGTGCAGAAAGAAAAATCTATAACTTTCGAAAATTCGACAAAAAAAAAGGCGTAATAACTTTAGAGAAATCCAGGCGATGTTATTACTCGAAGCCATATAAACATTGTGGGCCATCTGAAACCAAAACATAAGAAGTATACGAAAATTCTCGTCAAAGTATTTACAAAAACCTGAGATCTAAAAAGTCCGGCGATGCCGACAATCGGCGGTCTTGAAAATTGCTTCAATCCCGAACATAGTATAATATTATTGTTACGGATTGCAGCAGTTTTAAGTGAAATAAAAGTGGGAGAGGTATGAGCGCGCGAACATTTATTTTATAAACAAATGGCAAACGAACTCGAAGAATGCTTCTAACCAAAAAACTCGAATAAACGACTATAATTTCCAAAAGTAATAACAAATGAACCCTACAAGGCTATACCCTGTTGACGTCACGACAAATATCGGCATAGCAACAGCCACCAATGCGCTATCGGCGCAGCAAGTTCGTACGAGAATATTTAAGGAGCTGCACTTGACTCTCTCGTCCTCTTACTAGTTTAATCAAGCAGACATCAAGATCGGATCATCGTCCTATAAGTCAAACACCACTTACATAGGAATCACCTCCAATACCCAAGGATCGACCTCAACACACGTAAACTACGCTATTACACACGTCCTTACGTACCATCAATACAATTGTGATCGACTCCACACACGTAAGCTACGCTATTACACATGTTCTTACGTAATATCATGATATTGAATATAAAAAAATTTCAATCAATGATCTAGTATATAAGTCCAATAGTTTGTTAATGACAATATCTTCTAAGATTCACTATATTATTATCTTCTATTTAACGTATCTATAACTTGTAGTAGTATTATCATAAATGCAATCAAAGGTGAATATTTTTTAATTAGGAAATTATTTAATAGTCATTTCTCATTATATAGATTTTTCTTTAATTATTTGTTGTAAATTATAATTAATTTTATATTTATATTTAATCTATACTTTTTAATTTTTTACATAGTATTGAATTTTTTATTTAACTCCTAATGAAATTCAATCTTGGTCATAATTAATAGCCGGAGCTGGTCAATAAATTGGCGGGGATATAAAACTATTGAATAAAATAATATTATATTTTCATGATATTTATTTTGATTCAATAAGGAAGAATTCATTATTTATGTTATGCAATTAAAAAATTTATTGGAATTTATTACTGCATATACACAATTAATTTTAAGTCATTGATTTTTAAATGTTTGAAAATTTACTGTTAGATCAGATGTTTTATTCTTCATAATTATTAATGTAATTATAATCACTATAAAAACAATGAAGATTTAATAATAATAAAAAAATAATAATTATAATAATAATATTTCATTAATATATAATGTACTAATGTTTTTTTATGCGAATTACTGTTCGAAATTATAACCACCTTTTTCAAATCATTAAACATCTGGAAAACCCGAGTCGTTAGACATCTGAAAAACCCAGGTCGTTAGACATTTGGAAATAGTCGTTACACCTAAAAAATAAAATCTAACGGTACACAATCGCATATACTGTTGTCAAATGTAGTCATACTATTGGTTAGCTAGTTAAAGCAAGGACGCTTCAATCAGGGCTCCCTCTTAATGGTGGCACCATGAGATAGACTACTTTCTCAGATTGAAGACGTCGAAGCTAGAGGCGCTCCAAGTAGAGACTTCAATGCCAGTGCGGTCGTCAAGGAACAAGGAAGTTTCCTTGGGAGAGTCACCAGTCACGTCACTTAATGCCATCGCACAGCAGTTCAAGGTGCCATAACTACCTTTTACTTGGTAGAGTTTCTCAAAGATTCAGTGCCAACGCACACTTTCGCACGGAGGAGACCGCAATCAGGTAACCACCACGAAGCACTACACAAAGGAGTGTCCAGAGATTTACGACCTCACACTTCTCCGTGTAAATATCGACCACCAACTGCACAACGTCAAGAGGATCCGGGGATTCGCGACCTTTTACTGCTACAGGTAGTGCATGTTTAACACCACATGGCAACCACCACGGAACTGCAAGATCTCAACGATTCTCATCATCAACTTAGAATCATTATAGTACAGTTTGTAAAATAAACGCAATAAACAGCACGAAAAGCAGAAGTGTTAAATACTGAATTGCAGCTCTGCCCCTCCCACTTATCCACACTTTTCTTCCACCAGTAAACTGGTGGATTTAGTCAAATTCTAAATAATTACTAAATAAAATGCTGTATGAAGTATTATGAAATATAAATATTTTTTAAAGAATTTTATAAATTAAAAAGATGTCAAACTGAAATTTATAAAAAAATGTTATATAGTTATACTGTTATATAGTTATTTCATCGTTCTTTCATTTCTATTTAAACAGTTGTTTAATTGAACACTTTTAATTTAGCAATTATCATAAATATGTTTATTGAAAATTGTATACAATTTAAGTTTTTCTTAAATAAAAACAAATATTAATATTCAATTTTCAATTAGTTTATATCTTTATAGTTATATAGAGACCGACAAAGTTTATAATCGATAACTTTTTTTAATACTTCACATAAATACTTCACTCGATATTTTCAATATTACATGTTTTTTATGAATATTGTCTTTCTATATGTCTGGGATCAGACTAAAATCCTCCCTGTGATGGTGGGTGGAGGCTTGCTGGCAAGTGGAAGGGACAATGCAATAATTCAACACTGCCTTTGAACGTAGTGTTTTTCCCTTTATTGAATATAAATGTATATGTTTGAGAATGCGAGAAAGTAAAATGCAATAAAACATCTGGCAAGCGATATCGTAAAATTCACACTAGCATTCAAACCCTTTCGCTCACAATTATTTGTACTAGTGTCATAAAACATCTGGCAAGCGATATCGTAAAATTCACACTAGCATTCAAACCCTTTCGCTCACAATTATTTGTACTAGTGTCATAAAACATCTGGCAAGCGATATCGTAAAATTCACACTAGCATTCAAACCCTTTCGCTCACAATTATTTGTACTAGTGTCATAAAACATCTGGCAAGCGATATCGTAAAATTCACACTAGCATTCAAACCCTTTCGCTCACAATTATTTGTACTAGTGTCATAAAACATCTGGCAAGCGATATCGTAAAATTCACACTAGCATTCAAACCCTTTCGCTCACAATTATTTGTACTAGTGTCATAAAACATCTGGCAAGCGATATCGTAAAATTCACACTAGCATTCAAACCCTTTCGCTCACAATTATTTGTACTAGTGTCATAAAACATCTGGCAAGCGATATCGTAAAATTCACACTAGCATTCAAACCCTTTCGCTCACAATTATTTGTACTAGTGTCATAAAACATCTGGCAAGCGATATCGTAAAATTCACACTAGCATTCAAACCCTTTCGCTCACAATTATTTGTACTAGTGTCATAAAACATCTGGAAAACTCCAGTGGAACGTGCCCTTTGCTTTACAGAGCAGTGAAGAAAATAAGTTTATTGCTGAAAACCTTCGTGTAGATTCCAAACGAATACCACTCGATATATGAAATATCGAGTACAAAACACTTCTTTGGCCTCAACACTCACCTATCACACCGTGACCCTCTTCACGGCATCATCATCCTTTATCAGCGCATCTTACACTACCACGAATCCTAATCACAAGTAGGAGAGTCACGCACCACACTCAAGAATACACTTATAAGATTATCATCACTCACATCACCTGAAGAAACTCTCACCCATTCATTGTATCATTCATTCAATCTCACCTCAATAGACCACTGATTATTTATTATATCATTATATTCAATAAAAGGAAAACCAACTCATACAAAGGCAGTATTGAATTATTGCATTGTCCATTCCACTTGCCAGCAAGCCTCCCTTCATCATCTCAGGGAAGCGTTTAGTAGTTATAACTTTATATTAATTAATAGTCTGATTTAACAGTATAAATACGTGATAAATCAATCGTTAAGAATAACTTTAAATTTTTTTATTTAAATTTAATTGTTTATATTAAAAGATACATAAAAACTACTAAAAGTTGATATTTCTTCAATGAAATTATTTAGTGAAATATGTAGTAGCTAAATATTATCATGAGTTTCATTTATAGAGATTAAGTTAAAGGTTACTTTAGGTACCTTCTTATATACGATATCCATATATTAGATTAGAAATTTCTGAGTTATGTACTGTCTGGGATCAGACTAAAAACCTCCCTGAGATGGTGGATGGAGGTTTGCTGGCAAGTAGAAGGGACAATGCAATAATTCAACACTGCCTTTGAACGTAGTGCTTTTCCCTTTATTGAATATAAATGTATAATAAATCGTCAGTGTTCTATCGATGTAGAATTAAATGTATGATACAATGAATAAAGGAGAGTTTCTTCAATTAATATGAGCGACAAGAATCATGTAAGTGTATTCTTGATGACTTGGTGCTTGATTCTCCTACTCGTAGTTATGAACTCGCAGTTGTAGTGGGAGATTTGCGCTGATAAGGGGCAGCGATAGTGCCGCCTTTGCCGCTGTCGATGAGAGCTGTAGCGACTTGAGTGGGGGGCGCCTGTGTGACGTCACTGGTGCGGGGCAGTAATGATGCCGTTGTCTAGCGACTTGCACGCTAGAACGGTCTAGTGGAGGGAGGATATCCATGTCACGTCACTGCTTGACGGGTGAGAATATTTCTCGTACCGTATAGCATTTATTAGTATTGCTGCTTACTTAGTTGATGGGAGCCGTGTATTAGTAATCCGTAAGAACGTGTGTAATAGCGTAGCTTACGTGTGTTGAGGTCGATCCGTGTAGTAGAGTTGGAAGGCCGTGAGCTTGGCTTCCGTTGACTGTAGTCGATTTGTGCAGCGTTACATAGCCGAATGAGCTTGGCTTTCGTTGAGCTTGATTCGATCTGTAGGACGGCTATCCGATTTTGATGAATGCTTGATTGAACTAGTAAAAGAGCGAGAGCGTCAAGCGCGTCTCCTTAAATATCCTAGTACAGACTTGCGATTCCGGTGAATTCTGGATCTCTCTTGTCATGCTGATTGTTAGAATGACGTCACTAGAATATAGCCTTGGAGAGTTCGACGGCCCTTGTTAGTCGGAATTGTAATGTAATTTCGACTATTTGAGTAGTGAAGTTTCCCGATTTCGTAGAATCGTGTTTATGACTCGGCATGTAATATTTCGACCTAAACAGATGTCTTTACCTGTCCCACTTTGTTTACCGCGTAAATTGCTGCAATCCGTAACCGTTATTAATATTTATTCATTCCGTACCTTAAGATTGATAAATAATTAATGATGCAGAAATTATTTTGTGAATATTAATTGTGTATGCAATTAGTTACTTAAAAAACGTTATGCTAAAATATGTTGATGAGAAATAGACCTGCTGAATGATGATTGAGTCATTTTATATTTTAGCATTTGTTATTAAAAAGTATCTCATATGTTTCAAAAGTTGACGAAACATATTTTCTTTGGTTAACATAATGAAAGTATAGAATGGTTTTGATCATAGTAATGTCATGTCTTTGAGTGTAGAATTGTGTATACTTTATTGTTAATTAAAATAATAATTATTTAGATAAATTTAAGTTTATTAAATTAAAATAATTTTTTTATTTAATTATAAATTATTATTAATAAATAATAATTCATATTTTAAATTATTTATTATATTTTATTTATACATCAATTATTTTTGTATAATAAATTTCATAAAATATTTTAAATAAATTAAAAATATACGATTATTTTTCTTTTTTTTTTAATAATAAGTGATTTATCGATTTTCGAAAATTTTTTTATTAATAATACACACAAAACACTTCTTCTAAATGTCAACAGATTTATAATTATTTTATTATCTTATATTTATCTACCTTTATTATTTTATAGCTTCAGAAATTATCTTGTGATTATTCTATCTCTGAGTGTCGGATATTAAATAAATGTATACAAATTGTAGACAATATTTAATTCCACCCATATAATATTCTATCATAATAAGAATGTTCTGAGATCATTCATAATCTCATTACACTATTATTATATGTGGTAAATAGTTTAACAGTAACATTATATAGCTATTTCAATATTATAATATTACATTTTTTACCAGTTTTACAAATTTTCATATATCTTCAGCCTTCAACGGATTTTTAATTGATAACTGTAGTTGGTAATAAGATTAATCTTTTCCATTAAATTACTATATTTATTTTGCTGCACATTATTTTGATGTACGTGTGGTAGAATATTAATACAAAAACATATTGAAATTTTAAAAATGCTCTTACGCTTTGCTCAAATTTTTAATTTTTTTCAATGCATTACTGCGTATGGTCAACATACTATTTAATCTTTTAATCTTAACGACATTGAGAATTTGTATTAAAATTTATTATTTTTCCATTATTATACATTTAATAAAAAAGTCATAAATAAATGTTTTTGTATTTTTAGTATATACATTAATTAAAATATATTAAGAAATTAGTGGTATATATAAATTTGAGAATAAGCTTTATTGTATTTGCAAAGTAATGCAAAGAAATTTTCGTATTATAATACTGAAACAGTTCTTTAAAAGTTCATACGAATAATGCATAATAGCAATTATTTTCAAAATGAATTCAATATCAAACCTTTAATGTAAGTAAGAGCTGAATATAAGTTTATTTACTATTTCAATGTGTTCAAAATATTTTTAAACATAAAAAGAAAGCATTGATTCTATCTTAAATGTTTTTTCTGTTTTTTTTATCGTGAAAATATTTTTCTGAAAATACTATTCTTGTAAGATATTATATGTAATATATCTATTTATATATAAAATATCAGTAACCGTAAGAAAACAAAATCCTAAAGTAAATGTTATAATCTAAATCTGTAAAAGTAATTTTTTAAATAATTTAATAGGAAAATATATTTATCTCTAAAAGTGGTCTCAAAAAAGAACAGAAATTAAACATTCAAGAAAATGCTTCGTAATATAAACATCATTGACCATAATTAACAACATTTTAATTTATTTTTTTAAAGCAAGTTATAGAATAATAAATATAATTTAAACTTATTTCGATTCTTATAATCATTGTGATATTGACATATTTCTTCTTCTTTTTAAATTATTTTTATTGTTATTAATTTTCACCATCACAGTCGTCATCATCTTCATCATCATTATTATTGTTCTTGTCATCATTATCTTCATCTCCGTCGTTATTGTTGTGATAGTCCGACACCGCAATTTTCATTACTATCATTATCATCCTGTTCATTACCACGGTTATTATTATCGGCAACATTTTTGTTATTATCGTCAATCTCATCGTCATTGTTATTGTCAAAATTTCGAAAACAGTTGAAACTGCACATTATTTTTTTCTACATTATATATTCGATAAATTATATATTGAAATAAACATAGTATCATATCGATTACAAAAAAATAAAAATCAAACTATAATTTAATATAAAAATATATACAGGCTTCTATAGGTAATTATTGTTTTTATTTTATTATACAATTTTTGTTTAGTAGTAATTATTAATCTATTGATTAATTATATTTTAATTATATATAATATATAATCTAATTTATTTATATATATATATTATGATGATGATGTTGTTGATGATAATGTTGGTGGTGATGATGATGATGATTTTTATATTTTGATTATTATTAATATTTATATATTATATATAATATATTTTTAAGTATAAGTATTCAAATAAAATGAACATTTATTCATTTTTTAATGCTTTTTGTTTAATATTAAAAATACTAGTAAAATTTTTTATCTTGCGCATATTGTTAAATTTAAAATCTTTTTAAAACTATTAAAGATTCGGAAATGATACGTGCTATTGAAATAAAAGAGAAAATAAAAGACAGTTTCCAAAATAATTCTATTTATCTGGATATGATTTACAATCCAACGTGAAGGATTTAATACGCATACAAGGCATTCGGGATACGGTGCAGTTCAAAATAAAATCAGTATATGGTACAACGAATGTAAGGTAAAATTATTCATTTTACATAAATAAAAATTTTTATCTTATACTACGTATTTCATGATAGTTCCAATAATAGAATATTTTCAAATATTTCATTTTTTATAATATAAGTAATATATATAATAATAAATTATACCAATATTTACACAGAAATTAAAGATTTTCAAATACAATTTTGAAAAATCTATAAAAAATTGATTTTGTACATATTGTGTTATCAATTACGAAATATATGACTTTATCTTTTCAATCAGTATATAAACAAATGTAGATTTTATATATTATAGAACTATGTTAGTTGTAACTAAAGTAAATCAAATTAATTATTATAATATTAAATAATTTGGTAAAATGTTTTTACAATCTATTACGTTACATTTACAATAAAATATTACAATTTTTTCAATTTTAACCACATTAGTAATGTACATATATTCAGTAATGACATCAATTAATTGATTACGTTATTAAGTAGCAAAAGTAGTATAATTTGTAAGTTACAAATGACGTAAATTAAGATTTGAAGATAAAACATTATTTAAAAAGAGAAAATTATTAATAAAATAACATAATTTATATATTATATACATCGTCATTTTCAGTTATATTTCTAACTTTGTCATATCTAGTATATATCTACTAAATTTAGCTTTCAAAAAAACATAGTTTAATAAGATTAATAAATTTAATTTGATGAAAATGCTATTAATTTTAAAAAGAAAAAGTACTTGCCTTGCGTCCTACTATTCATATACGTATATAATTGTGTATAATTATTTTTAAATTTAATAGTTAATAGCGAATATATTAAATAGATTAAATAAATATTTTTATTTATTTTAATAAAGGTAGTTTGATTCACTATACAACACATATCATTTCACTATACATTTTCCGTGAAAAATTTATTTACAAATATGTTGTTTGATATCTCATAATGTTTAAACTTATCCGATAATACTCTTTTTTTAATTTACATTAATTTATTTTCGTTGATTATTTTAATATTTAAGATATTCTAATTCTTTCAATAACTATTTTATTATAAAATATATATATTATTTTACCAGAATACTTTTGTTCTTGTTACTTATACTGCCTAAAGCCATTACTATTGATCCTTTTTTAAGTATATATTTATTAGTATTGAAATTACACGTATAGGAGTTTGTTATTTAAAATTAAACGTACATCTAAATGATAATAACGGTTAAATGGGCTGGTGACTAACCACTTAATGTCATTTGCACATTGCAACATTTCAAATGAATGACAACGATCATTCGTTTTGATTAAAGATTAAAAATAATATAATATTACATTACATATATTAAATTTAATTACGTTTATAACATAAATGCATGAAGTTCTAAGTTTATGTATTTTAGAAATGATTTACATGATGTGTTTTCACTATCGTGAATAAAATCAATTTTCACTATCGTGATTTACAGGATGTTGTTAATTAAAAAAAAGCTTCTGCTAGTCAGATATTTGTATAATTAAATACGATTTACAGTAATTTGTATTCAAACAAATGCTTAATAAGAAAAAGCTTAAACTATAAATATTATAACAATCTTAATATGATGAAAACAACTGTTTTATATTTATACTCTAAATGATTCTTTATTCATATTTAAATTATTATTGAAATAAATTTTTAATAAGATTTTAACAATAATTTAATAATATCCACTATTGATTCGATAAAATAAACAATAATATTTAATTCAATTAAAATAATGATGCACGTAATATTTTTATTACTTGGCAAAGCAATTAAAAGGAAAGAAACATTCTTTTCTTGTTAAGTTTTTTAATTAAGTTAGGACGGTTATAAATAAAAACTCATAATAATATAATTTATATTATATATTATAAAATATACCATTCTAATCAATTCTTGGAATATCAATAAATTATGTACTTTACTACATTCAATTGAAACATAATAATGTCAGTACTATTGCGATTTTTAGTTTTATATAACAAATTACGATTTTTACAAAATATTTCTAGAACTATTTTTATTCCTCTTATATATTTGTATAGAACATATAAATTTATTTGGTGTGATGATTGCTTTTCTGATATATTTAATTCAAATAATGACATTAATATTGTGGAATTGACAAATTTTTATAAAATCGTCATCATATATGTTTAAATATTTATTCTCAATTAATTCATAATTAATAATAAAGGTAATATAATTAGAAATAATATGAATTTATTGGATATTATTTTTAAACTATGTTAGGAAGTAAACAGTACAGAATATTTTCTTTAATTTATCCAGTTTACATATTCAAAGTTTTGCTTAACGCTATTACGTTTTCATAAATCATAAGTGATTGAAAACAAATATTCGTTCATTTTTATCTAAATTATTGAATATATAACCAACATAATATAAAATAACTAGTTTTAATTATTACTGTTATAAATCTATTTAAATCTTAATCATAGTTCTATTATATATATATATATATATATATATATATATATATATATATATATATAATTAATTTAAATTATATATAATATTAAAAATATTATAATATTAAAATTAATATATATAGTCAAATTAATGCAAGGAAATTATCAGCATTATTTAATGTGAATCTGTTACACCAAATTTCTATATATATAATCATACCGTTTGTAAATCATAATGAAGAATTACAAAAGTACATAAATTACAATAATTAAAATAAATGTATAGAATAATGAAAACAAAAATTAGATTTAATAATTTTAATTTCTTATGACGTAAATGATCATGCATATAGAATTAGAGCATTATTTTAACAGTATACGTATATATTTATAAATAATAAATATAATAATATAATAATTATAAACTCACAGAGAATTGCTTACAAAAGGTTTTACAGCATACATTCATTTATAAGCTCGCAAATATAACCTGGAAATTATTAAAGTCAAATTAAAATTAAATTAAAATGACAGGTTTTTATAGTATCTATTTATTATACCAATAGAAAATTTTAACGAAAAATATATTCGAAATTTCAAAAATATGAAGTATTATATTTCAAAAGTTAATAATATAATGATAACGAATTTAGATGCTATACAACATTATATATAAAAAGTGACGGTTGATATGAAACATAGTTTACATAGTTTTCAGTTCATTATGTTTAATTTAATACAGCATTGATTCTTGAAACCAAATATCAATAAAAATTATGAATTAATACTATTTTTTATGTTATTGTATTTTCTATTGCAGTTGAACTACATGTTTAATTTTATCGTTTCATTTTTTAAATGAATTATTTACGTCATGTATCATTTGATATTTCAGTTTTCTTAATAATTTTCTTATATTTATTACGTACTTTTTAATGTACCTTTGATTGATCAGTCATACATAATAATAATAATTTTTAAGTAATTTTATTATTGTAATTCTATTTTTTCTAGAATAATCCATAATTTTTCAGAGAATCGAATATAATCAATTGTCTCCATTAATTTTTTCATAAGAAAATAATTAATTTTTCTTTTTTTATTTAATAATATAATTTTCATTTATAGATATCAGATATTTTTTATTAATATATAGACTTTAATAGTTTCAAGTTTACAAAATGATCATATAAAAGAATTTTTTTTATTAACTATTAAAGTATCTTAAGTATAAAATTCTCAATATGAACACATTCATTATTATTATTATTATTATTAATCATATTATCGGATTTTCAGATGGTATATCTATTTGATATTTCATGGGATACTCTAACAATTTTGATTATTTATTATTAAGGCGAGTTTTTTGTAAGTTTTAAGAAGTACTTTAATTAGTAAATTGATTTTCTATAGAATTTATGTTAATTTATATATAATTGAATTACATCATTTTATTAATATTTTATTTTATTTCATTATGTTAATCCATACTTATTTTAAAAACATAGAATAAATGAATTGGTTAACTCTGAATTAATCAATAGTCTTTTATACCGTATGGCAAAATAGTAATGGTTTTACCAGTTATGTCTTTTACAGCTACATTTATCTATCGTTAGATTTTTAATATTTTAACGATCTCTTGACATTTGGTTAACCTTCTGCATTAATTTTTAATTGATAATTTGGATAAGCTAAGCTTACCCAGAGAATCTGAGTTTGCGTAACTTATTCGGTTTTACTAAAACTTATTTATACAAATTCATACAAGTTCATAAATATTTTGAATAATAATTGTTCAAGTTTCTAATTCGTAATAAATTTCAAAGCATTCTAATAAAAAAACATAAATTCTATTACAAATTGTGTTAATAATAAATTTAAAAAAATTTTTAATCTTTTGAAATACCACGTAGTTAACTAATTATAATTATATAGGTGCATTATCATCAGAATTTGTATCAATAATAAAGATATATTCAACTAATAACTATACATTATAATACTTATAAAAGCGGCATACCTGTGATCTCGTGATTAGTACACACGCTATTTTTACTCTATGTAATATATTTTTGGATTTACGAGATTAAATATATATATAGTTACAGCATCATACCTTCTTTTTGTGTGTAATTTTTAGCAAGGCTAGCACAAGTCTTTCATTTTTTACTCAATTAAATTTATTTGAATTAATGGCATATTTAAGGAATAGTCATTCTTACTTATTCATTCTATTTTTATAGCAAAAATCTATTCTATTCTATAACTAATAATTTGATTTTAGAAATTTGATGAAATTATTTTATTTATAATGTGTACATTTATTCGATGTTTTATTTAGATTGATTTTCATTTTTCATTTTCAACAAACATTTTAATATATTTGAACAAACATAGTTAATATCTATTTACTTTTATAAACCTAGTATTTTGAACTTTTTCTTATCTCAATTTCCATCTATGCAATACTAATCAGATCATAATAGATTTATCTAGATTTATCGAAATTATTCTGGTTATCCTTGTACCCTCGAATTTCTTTATTTAGATATTTGAAGCTTTATTTTTAATTTCATTAAATATCTTGTAAAACTATTAATCTCTTGATATTTTTTAATATTGTTACGTTGATATGTTATATATATGTTATTTTTATTATTGCTTTAATATTCATTTGATGATTTTGCTATTAACATCGTTATATTTTATGTAAATCTTTCATATAAATATTATTGTTAATAAATATATTTGATCAATATGACACATTAAAACTGTAAATGTTAATACTATAATATTTATGAATATATTCTTAGTTCACCATTTACATTAATTAAAAAAAAATTTTGATTCTAAATTATTGTTTACTTAAATCATAGTTTTCATTATTTACAAAATTAACAAGATTTTTTTCTTACAAATTCATAATTGTCATAACATTATAAATGATTAAATATCGAATTATACCAACAATAGTAATAATAATGATAAAAATAAATAATTATAATTTATTATTATCTACATAAAATGTATTTCAATAATTATATATGTTGACGTACTTAAAGAATTCGAAATACAATAATTATTTTTCATTTCAGTATCAATAAAACAGATTGACTGAGACACACTAAATAAATTCACTTACAACTTCAATTTTAAATATAAAATTTGTTTAGGCATCAATGTAATAATTTAATCAATAACAATTATTATCAAACTCAAAAAATGTATTTATTAAATATATTTATAAAATGTAAACAAACATGATTTCAAATAAACATAATAAATAAATGTATATATCGCTTAAGAAATACATTTTATATCAACAACGAATAATAATGAAACTTATGTTAACAAATATTACTTGCTGACAAATTACTTAAATGAACTAGTGCCATTTTTTCATTATACAATATATTTGTGAAACAAAATTTAAAAAGTAGAGATGGTCAAAAATGTATACAGCTAAATAAAAAATAAAAATAATAGAATGTATTAAATAATAACCATGAAAATTAAACTTTTCGGAAAAAAAGGTGCGATGTCATTCCAATATATAATTAAAAAGTGCGGTGGTTTCATTAATATAGTGTCTGTTAAAGTTGATTCGGAGTAGAAAAGCGTATGAAGCTTATGAATACTTATTACCATAAATACTATAAATGAATAAAAAAGAGCAAATATCTTTTATATTTAATTTGAAATGAATTTAAAATAAAATACACACAATTTTGTACGAAATGGCAATAAGCAAAAAAGAGATATTAGCCAAGAATCTGCAATGTGACTGATTCTCATACACAGAACATAATTGGAAATGAGATGAAATAGAAAATAAAGTGAAATTGAGAAAAATAATGATTATACCATAAAAAAAAAATGAAAACCAGAACAGAAAAATAAAAAAATATAGTACTTTATTCATATATTTTTATTATTTCTATTGATTTATATATTTTAAGAGATTTTATTTTCTACATTGTATTTATAACATTTTATAATTTGATTTTAATCAATACATTACAAAAATTGATGTATTAGTTTGTAAGAATTTTTTTATTGTATTTAAAAAGAAAGACCTTAATATAATTCTAGTAACAAAATATTTCTCTTAATTATAAATATTCAAGATTATAAGTAATACATAAGGAAGATTTTAACGATTTTATACTAATTTTTCTGAGATTAAATGATGTAGATACAGCACAAATATTCATAATGCGACGTTTTAAACACAATAATGATGCAAGTAATATTGGTTCATTTCCATTAATTAGGCAACTTCAAACTAAGGTCGAATAAAAGTCACAAGAATGGGTTGAACTGAAATCTAAATGTAATTTCTCTATAAACAATGCAAATAAGCATTTTAATGTGTATTATATGAATGATGGAAAAAAATGTACAGTAAACGATTCATGAACAGTGGACTTCAAATAATGGAATTGTTGGATATTAAATATTGCCGTAATACTTTGATTTCTTGTAATTTTATCAAATATGACATAATGTTGTATTTTACATTATTATATTGAATATACGCTCACGCGTACAATAGGATTTACATATATTACGATTTCAGTTAATATCATTTTGAAGTTCATTTTTATTATTTTGATTTTCTTATTTAGTTAAAAATTTAGTTAATTTGATAGATATCCACACAATTCATAAAAATTATATTACACGAATTCATGAAATCATTTGTTTTATAGTATTAGGTTTAGTGATGTTGAAAGCTAATGAAATAAATTAACACACATTTTACTATAAAAAAATGTATTATTTATTGATAATTTTATAACTATCTCATTTTAATAAAAAAAAAACAGTATTCAAAATGTAAAGATATATATATTTATATATATTAACTAATTTAGTATAGCAAGATTTTTAATTTATATTTTAAAAGATCATACACTTCAATTTTAATTTTTTAAATTTAAAAATTTTTAAAGTATATATTTTTAAGAACTCCCGATGAATTAGATAAAGATATATAGTTATTAGACATTTTAGAAATATTATGATTGAAATTTAATAAATTTATACATATGTGTACGAAACAAATAGAAATGTACTCGAAAAAATCTATTGCTGTTACATCAATAATAACACAACCTGTTTCGGGAATTCACGAACATAATAGCATGGAATATTTTATTAATGAAAAAAGGCCAAAGTAAACTGCCTACCTAAGATAAAAGAATACAAGACTTTAAATTATAATTTTTGTTGCATGATGTTACGATAAAGTGATTAAAATTTTACACTACAATATAATACAATACAATACAATTTGTAAACCAAATATTATAAGAGATAAAAAAAGAAATTTAGTCTCTTTGAAATCTGTTAATTGAATAAATTATTTCAATAATTATACGAAACAAATGAATCAATAACAGCATAAAAAAATCTGATAATCTAATAATGTTAATTGTGATCTAATAATATTAATCAAATGTTTCTAATATTATGGGAATTATTAAGCTTTTAAATGCAAATACTTTTTATCTTCCTTATAAGGTAGATGAAGCACCTCAAAGCAATTTTTCACGAAAAGTAGCTACATTAATACTAATACATTTAATACAATTACATCATTATGAAGTTATAAACTGTAATATCCTTGATTTTAGAAATTATTTGAGATTAGAGCTTCTTAAAGCTTAGTATTTCTTCATTTTAGAACACTATGAAAATGAGAAGTTTCTCAACTATTGAAGTTAACTATTTAAACTTCAAACAAGATTTAAGTCTTGTATTGTTGAAAAAATCAACTGTACACTTATTTAACCAGTATTCCATAATCGAAATAATTAAAAATAATCTAAAGTTAACTATGAAAAAACGTTATTACTTATCATATCGGCGCTTCTAAAATCAGAATAATAAATTATTTGGAGTTTATTCAATTGATTAAATGCATATCTTAAGGAAATATCTTATAAGTGATAATTGACAGCCATTATAGGCATTTAAAAGATATATAGAAAAATTAATGTCTATTTTAATCCGTTTTATTAAGTTCAGTTTGAAATTATAAATAATCATTGATCTTTTAGTAGACGTAGTGCTTATTGTTACTTTGTAAAGTAATAAAACATAACATTAAATCGAATAAACTCATAAATGAAGTACGTGATCTGTATAAATTTATTTTTATTAATTTATTTATATAGTACGTAACTAATATGCACTAAGTATTTTATATACTCATATAATACATTATAGGTATCTACATTTAGAATTTATAATTATATCTATCAATCATTCCATAAATGATAACTAATTTACAGGTAAAGGTTAATTCTGAATAAATACGGCCTCATTGATTAAGTTCTTTAATTAATTGGATAAATTAAGATAATTGATTTTATAATTAGTATTACAGATTGGTACAAAGTATAATTGTAACATCGAATATTTTTGTAATGTTTCGTGTTTCAATCTTAATTTATAATTTGCTTTGATTTGTTATAATAATTTTAGTGTTAACTTTATATCCTAGGAATAATCGGGTATTATTAAAAAAAACTTCTTAAATTGTTTAGTTTGATGCAAAAATATAAAAGTCTTATTACTATTGATAAATCAAAAGTATAAAATAATTAGCTAATCATCTTTACTACCTGCAATTGTTTTATATAAATGGTGAAACACTATAAAATTGTATTATAAAATAAAGTAATATACAATATAAATAAAAAATTAAAAAAAAAAGTATAAAAAGAATAAAAAAAGTACGTAAAACACTGTTTCCGATTATATTAGAAAAATTAAAATTAAGATACTTCATTCTTATTATTTTTCTTTCTATTTAATTGAGTAATTTAATAATCAATTCGGATATATTTATTATATTTTCGTTCATATATACTACAAGCATGTATTGTAAAATAAATAATTATAATTAGGTATTACGCTCTGTTTAAAAATAATATTATAAATACTTTATAAATTCATGTAACAATTTTTCAATGATAAACATTAATTAATATTGCAAAGATTATCATCTAAAGAACAGCATTATCAGTAAATCATTATTGCTTGATATGATGCATTATTGCTTGAATGATTTTTATACATTTTTATTACATATTTTCTTCGTTTAACTTCATAATTATTTACTATGAAAATATAATTGCGAACTATGATTATTTTATATGTTGCAGAAAATCTACACAAATGAATGTCTTTTTAACGAGACATTGGAACAACATAACTATAATACATACAGTTCTGTTCGGTGGTCTTCTGATAAAAAAACATTGTATGTTGGTTTAAATAGATATGGTAATCCTAGAAGAGTTCAAGTTAAGCAACATAAATTAGGTAGATTATCATCTTATGCTCGAGTTCTTACACGAGTAGTATCTGTTGATATAATTAAATCTCTGTACAAAAACTTTTCACTTTATAATAAAAGTTTCCATGACTGTTTATATAAGAATCATAAAATTACTAATTTTAACGAACAAGCGGAAATTTTGTTTGAAAATTATAATAATATCTGTGCATCTCTTACTTATAGAAAACATAATAAAACAATTAGCTGAAAATGGGTCAAATGAAAAAGAATAAAATCATCAAAAAACAATCTGATCAATTAAAAGTAAAAAATAATAATTGTCATAAATTAAATTTTTTTCTTAAATGATATTGTATTTATGCATCTGTACACTTATGCATGTGAAGTTTAGATGATATAATTTTAATTAATGGAGTATGTGATTTCAATAAATTTGTATATATATATATATATATATATAAATGGTGCATTAAATATTTTAATTGCAGATCATAAATAGAACACACTGCAAATATTTTAAGATAAAACAAATTATATCGATATATAAGAAATAAAATAATCTATTCTACAGTTTATTATTTTTCATTTGCTGTAGAAAATAAATTTATAATTTCAATTAAATAAAATTTCTTTTGGCATGCTTATATTTTTTATAGAAAATATTGGGAATAAATTTTTATTTATTTTTTCTCTAAAGAATAAATATTTATAAAAAATAACTTATTTTTTATTATTCTTAAATGAATTAAATGAAAGTTGTTCAGAATCAAGACCTTCGGTTCTCGGAAATTTATAAGCCTTCTAGTTCTTGAATTTGTAAAGATTGATTCCTGGAATTCTCGAACCTCTTACAATATTTATCAAAATTCTCCTACTTTCCAAAGCTTCGCTTTTGCGGAATTCTCGAATCTTTTAAAGCTTGATTCTCGAACGTTCTGCAAGTCCGTCTAGTCTCCGCATTGCGACATCTAAGCATTGGTGCTAGCGAACTTAGCTGTCGTATGGATATTTAAGGAAGCGTGCATTAACTTACTCCTTTACTCCGTTACTCCAAGTCAGTGGCCCCTCCAAGTCAGTTACTCATCCAAGTCAGTCATCTATGCTTCAGTTACATTAGAGCAATAAATTAGTCAATCAATAATGCTAAACAGTGAAGCCATCCTTAGGAATACTCGTTTAATCATCAAGCGTACTACAGCTTGAAGCAGTCATGGGACTGCATTACTAGCACCTATCCGGTTACAAGAAGCATAGCCTCAAGGTATTTCTTTACAATCATTTAGTCGACACACGTCCTTTCAGGAGTGTATGCATATTTGTGCTAATATTTGCAACATTAGCAGAAGCCACTTTTCATTATATATGTTTTCAGTATATTATACTCCATTTTCATTGTATACGCTTTCAAGTTGCACGCCGTTTTCATTGTATATGCTTTCAAGCTTCATGCCAATTTTCACTGTATAAATATTCAGGCTATAACATTAGCAGACGTCACGACATCGTCACTACCAAGGAACAACCACATCACTGCAACAAGACAAAGTTTACTCTCTTCTATGAGAAGTAAATACTGCTTATTACTAATGTAAATGTTAATAAACCATATGATAACGATGTAGTATGTGCATACTACACATTTCTACAACCCTTTTTTACAACCCGCCGGTTACAACAGCGACACTTCTCGTGAAAGGAAAGGAGTCACGCCTTATACTACTGAGAGCACACACACTATCATCAGCACGTAAAATAATTGAAGAAACTTCATCACATAATTCATTCATACTCTCCATTCATACACTTCTATAGCTATTGACTATTATTATATTATTATATTTAATAAAAGAAGAACCAAGATATACTGTGTATAGAATTGAATAATTGCATTTGCCTCCTCCAATGCCCGCAACGCCTCCACCCAAGATCAACGGGAGGTTTTCAGTTTGATCCCAGACAGTATGCAAAAATTAGTAAATAATAAATTTATATGACTTTTGAAATAATATAAAGAATAGTGTTCAAAAAATGATTCCATAAATCTGACTCGTCAGCCAAACGTGCAAAATCAACTTAGAACAAAAAAATCACTAGATGTTGTGTGGGATTGCTGGGCAAGTAAAGGGTTAATGCACCGATTCAATAATTAACACATATCTTTATTAATGCTGTTTATTCCGTTTTGTTCGGAATTGATGAAGTCCCATGAATTTCAAACAAAAGAAAGGTCACACGCGCTGTCCGGCGTACAGCATATGCGCCTAGACTGGTACGCACGTGCGGACCGGGACGCGCACTCGAGCGAAAGTTTACAAACAAAACTCGGCAAGTCCGAGCAAGTTTACGACCCGGAATATAATATACTATAAGATTACATAAAGGTATTACGCCCTACTTTTCTTTCGTCGAATTCTCGAAGGTTCTAGATTTTTCCTTAGACGCCTCGTGTAAGAATTAGTGCAAGAACGACGATGCCTTGTTACCAGCTAAGTGAGCCGCCGCGGGCTATATAAGGGACGCACGCGGCGCGCCTCGACCTCTTGCTGAAGATACCTCTCGCTGAAAACCTCTTTTGCTGAAAGCTTCTTGCTTGCTGACCGGCTCCTTTACCGAACCACCCTCAATCAACTGCGCTTGTGGCTAACACCTTGCCGTGACCCGACAGCAGTGACACCGACCATAGTGGACCGATCTAACCATTTACCAGTAGAAGTCATGACACACGGGTCTCGATCTGCCCTCAGCAGGACCGCCATAGAACGGTCGGTATTTTCAGCAGAGCCGCCACGGAACGATCAAGCCTTCGGTTCGTGCGCGTATTCAAAAGGCTTATTGTAATATCACTTCGCGTTCACTCAAGTGTAATTGCCGCTCAGTGTTTTAGTATACTGTGAAGACGACACGTGGCCATATATTAGGCAGCATAGTTAAGAATACACGCGTGCATAAGAATAAGAAATCGATAGATTAAATAGTGATTACAGTGAAGCCAATGGAATAGTAATCAAAGGGAAAATTAATTAAACAGCAATCAACAGAGCTTGTCAACACTTTACAAGGTACCTATTTTTATATTAATAAATATACTAGTCACATCTAGCACAAGTAACCTGGGGAATTTCGCATCCCCTGACGCAGTCGACAGGTGATTAGCACGTGGTCGTGCATGCCTCAAATAGTCACTTGGTGAAGAGCACGTGGTCGTGCATTCTCTGAAATAATCACCAAGTGATGAGCACGTGGTCGTGCATGTCCTGAAATAGTCACCAGGTGATGAGCGCATGGTAGTGCATTCTTTGAAATAGTCACCAAGTGACAAGCATGTGGTCGTGCATTCATTAAATAGTCAACTCAATGACGCAACAAGTCAAGGCCAGACTTCAGTATATCGACTGATCAACAATACGGACATTTTCAAGAAATCCTTAAGATTTCTAAGGTTTATAATAAATGATACTTGTGTATGACTAGCTCTTCCACCGTTCCCATAAATAAATAAAGATACAATTGATTACTTAATCTATTCCATTAAATATCTTACACCATATCAAGTATAGTTATTCATACATCAAGCGTACTTGATTCAAACACCATATTCTCATGCTACCTCACAAGCATGATTGACTGACGACATCATCTGATATTTACAACATCAGCATTACCTCAACTTCAAATACTCAGTCAATCCATAGAATCTTCAATAATCAAGAATACAAAAACACCCTCATTACTTCAATAGAATTATCTCTCTCTACACAACAGTGCAATATTATTATAATCATTTACAAATAATAAACATTGTTTTTACTAAATACATGAAATTTTCAGCCTTGTCAATTATTATTTCCTTTGAAGTTATCCTGCCGAGAGACTAATCCATTGAACTATTGAATTGGTAGTTCGAGCCATAAATTAAACCTTTAAAATCGACACATTTATTTCACTTTATTTCCAAGTTGGAATCATTAACCATGGTGAAATTACAAATGATCTTTATATTTCTTAATAATCTTGTCGCGTTGAGATATATCTCTTTATTGGAGAACTAGAGAATAATAGAATTTCTTATTCTCTAGTCTTAAATACAATTTTCACGATGTTACTTGCCAGATGTTTTATTGCATTAAAAAAGAGTCTCGCATCAATGAGTTCAGAGTATCTGAATCAAGATAAAATTTTTTGTAACATCAACATTATTGTTGATATGTAATACAACATTTTGTAATATCAACAATATTCTACATTTATTATTTTTCAACTATTATTTTTCAGTATTAATTATGTTGTATTATCATAACCTATTTTTAATACACATAAATCTAATTAGTAATTGTAATAAATTATAGAGAGATTAAAAAATAAATGTCAAACAATGATAAAAGACGTATCTATTTAAAAAAGTTTCTTTCGTGTTTGTTGCATCTAACTTTAGAAAATACTGTTCTATCTAAACTGAAATGATATTATTTATTTTTTATTATACTTATATCATACTTATTGTTTATATGTTAAATTTAGCCCTACAATACATTGGATATTAATGTAAATAATAGCTGGATAATTTAGATAATTTAAAAATATATTTAAAATAGTATGAGAGTATCATATGAATGAATGTTGAGATATATAATCTATCAGTGCAGTAATAAACTAAAAAAGTTTTACCCTAAAAAGTGCACAGATCGAATGAAAATGTAGGCGCATAAATTAAGACTATACAGTAATAACAAAAATTTGAAAAATAAATAAAAAATAAGCCAAAAACATTTAATACAATTTTATGTTCTGTACTAATAATGCTAGTGTCTATTTGTTCTATAGCTTTATAATAATTTGCCGTTCACCCTAGCGGAAGCTTGGGAAGGACTAAAGTCGAAGGGCTGTAGAGATATACAGTGTGTGCATACTTTGTTAGATATGGTTTATTATGGTTTATTGACAATTACATTATTTAAGTGTTGGATTTATGTGAGAGAAGAGTCTATACTATTATTACGGATTGAAACAGTTGAAAGCGGACTACAAAAGTGGGAGTGGTATGAGCGCGTGAACAGTTGTGTATTAACACTAGCCAACGAACTCGAATAATGTTTCTACACCGAAAACTCGAATATACGACTATAATTCCGAAGTATTATAACAATGAAACTTCCAAAACTATGCCTTATTGACGTCAAGACAAATACTGGTATAGCAACAGACACTGGATCGCTACCGGCGCCTAAAAATTATCACAAGAATATTTAAGGGCTGCCCTTGCCACGCTCCAGTCAGTCCTGGTCTCAGTTTAGCATAATAACGATTACGCAGTAATACAACTAGCTCACTATTTAGTCTTCAAGCTTCATTCTACAGTCATCACTCACTGTAGATATACACATACGTAGTACTCAAACAGTAAGCAATCTAACAGTACAATAGCGAAGCCACATTATCAGAATCTGTTAATCAAGCTTAAACGAATAACGGGCTAGTGCTAACATAATCGAGAGTGAAATTAGCGAATAATAGTACATATATTAACGGATCACACCTACACTAAGATAGCAGCAAAACGGTCCCCTTTAGTAAGCTTCGGCACGATAGCAGCAGCGACCCGGTCTCACTTAGACGGCTTCGGTACGACATACTACTATAGCGGCACTTCTCGGAAGGGAAGGAGTCACTCCTCACATCACGGAGAGTATACACACTCTTCTCAGCACGTAAAACTATTGAAGAAACTTCCCCAAATTATTCACTCACACCTTCATTCACTTTATGATCATTATCTATTTGTTATATTATTATATTTAATAAAGGAAAGAAAAGAAAGACTGTATGTAGTATTGAATAATTACATTGCCCCTTCCACTTGCCAGCAACACCTCCACCCAACATCAAAGGGAGGTTTTTAGTCTGATCCCAGACAACTATGTTCACTCACAGCGATGCAGTTGAATTGAATTGATCTTGTGATGAGCAATTCACCATCACGAGAAGCTCCGTAATGATGGTAATGATGCTGTTACTGAACTTGTAAGGATTAACAATGAACTTTGCTACACTCTGTGATAAGGAGTATGTCGTTACTATTTTTCTTAAAGTTTTAATATTTTTCCAGAAAGAGAATAAATGGTGCAACTATGTTGTTATTGTCGATTAATACGCACAGGAGAATGATGTGTCTTCCTTCTATGGCGTCCCCAATAAGAGAGCTTGTTCTTTCCATGGCGACTCTGCTAAGACAGAGTGTGTTTCTTCCATGGCGGCCGTGCTAAGACAGAGCGAGTTTCTTCCATGGCGGCCTTCCTAAGACAGAGCACTTTCTCGAAGCGTGCTAGCTCTAAATATTCACGCGACAGCTTAGTTAGTGCTAATAACAATGGATGCGATTTAGGTGCTAGAAAGATGTCTAACGTCACTTTGATTCGGATATAACGACTTTTTGTGTGTTGTCTAATTACAGTTAGGGTTTTCTCAGATATTCTAACGTTTGGGAAATTACGGAAATCTAAACACTCGAGAGATTATCAGAATCTCGAACACTATTCTTACGTTTCCAAAACACTATACTAATTTCTAATAAAAAAAATAATAAAAACTACAGGTGATTGACAAGGTTTATCTCGAAAATAATGATATACTTTCCTATTTTTTATAAATTATTTCCTTTTGCTCATTGCAGTTTCAATAAATTTATATATTCAAAAATTGTCTTACATATAGCAGATAACAAATAAAATATAATGAAATTTGTACATACAAACAAATACAAAATATATAAGCAAAATATGAAAATGTAACAATACTGATAAAGCACCAAGATAAATTATTAATTTTAAAAGAAAACAAATGTAAGAAAATTATAAATATGAAAAAAATTAAAGTATAATATAAAGTAAACATATTTATAGAAGTATTATTAACAAATTTTAATCATTATACAAGTATATAATTTAAATGTACTTCAAAAGACCAATATTGCTAATTGATATAATTATTTATTGATAGAATTTTATATAATTAATTATTATTGATTGATGTTTTAAATTTGTATTTATAATTTATAGCAATACTAAGTATATTTTATGATACCATTTTACATACACATAAATATTTTTGAATGTATAAAATATTAACCAATTATAGAAATTATATAATTTATTTGAAAAAATTTTCTAATAAAATATATTCAGTTTTAAAACCAATATGTCATTTTAATAGATCCATCTGAATTCTTTTGAGTTTCCATTGTACTTGTTTGTCGAACTAATCGATGAATATTCTTATTTTTTATACTATCTTGTATGAACCATTCTGGATTACTATGAAGATTCAAATTTTCTATATTAGCCGTATATTTAGTAATTTTTGTATGAGAACTAAAATAAAACACAATTGTTATGTGAATATAAGTAATATATTGTAAATAATAATTGGAATTTTTTTTGGTTTGCAGTTTTTACAAAAGCTACGCTTTTTACAATAAAATTAATATATGTCAAGTTTGATATGTAAAATTTATGAAACTGTATTTTATATTATTTTTAAGTTCCATATCTAATTATGGATCAGATATATGATTATCATCAAGACAATTAAAGTCTATTTGTTTAATTATAGTATATCATTGTTTGTACATAAAAATGCATATAAAGTATCAGCTATTATTGATTTTATATAAATAGAGACAATAATTTTTAGATTTAATACAAACGAAATATGATGATTTTATCATGTAATACGGCAGACATTTTTTTTTTTTAAATATATTGCAAAAATAATTTTGTCTAATTTATCTAAAACTAGTGGTACTAATTTTTTTTTAATGTATCTTTGACAATCTAAAAACAATGCATGATTTTTCTTCACATTTAAAAAAAAAATGACAAAATTTAACAAAACATCAAGCATACTACGTAATTATATAAAATAGAGTTAATTTTTTAAGATAAAGATTATGAATATCCATTGATCCTTTTATGAAATTATATTTTTAATTTAATGAAATTTTATTTTTAAAACAACTAAATAAGATTTTTTTTAAAACTTTATTTTTTAATTATAATATAAATGATCAGTACTTGTCTGGGATCAGACTGAAAATCTCCCTTTGATGGTGGGTGGAGATGTTGCGGGCAAGTGAAGGAGGCAAATGCAATTATTCAATTCCAGACACGGTGTGTCTTGTCTTTCCTTTATTAAATATATTAATATAACAATTAGTTAATCGTCATAAAAGCGTATGAATGAAGAGTGTGAGTGAATTATTTTATGAAGTTTCTTCAATTGTGTTACATGCTGATGAGAGTGTGTGTACTCTTAGTAATGTGAGGTGTGACTCCTTCCCTTCAGAGAAGTGTTGCTGTAGTTGCCGGCGCGTGCCAAGGGAGATTGGAAGGAGCGTGGAAGGGATCAGCAATGAATTTTATATATTCCTTCAAGGGGATGATTGCTTGGTTTGAGGTCTATTCTAACGTTGTAAAGGTTACCAGAGAGACCCTATCATACACATAAAGGGATTATGTTATTATTGAATGATCTGTGCTAACGTTGCAAGGATTAGCAGGGAGAGTCGACCATACTCATAAAGGGAAGTATGGGATTTGTGGGTGGTAGTAACCCTTAATAGAGACTACTGGTATACTCTCGTGTGAAGGAGTGGTCCGATATCATGCTTCTTGAAGTCGATTATTTCCTTAAACTGCAGCACCCTTGACTGGTTGATAATCGTTGCGTACTAGAGAATTGAACATGTGTTCTTTGTAATGGCTGCACTGAGGGTGCGTGATCGTGTGACGAGCTCTCGCCTGTAGACTGCGGCTTAATAGCGTGACATGAAGCATAGATGACTGACCAGGACGAATAACTGACTTGAAGAAACAACTGACTTGGAGGAGTCACTGACTTGGAGTAGTAACTGACAACGTGTCTTAATGCACGCTGCTTAAATATCCACAAGGCAGCTAAGTGATCTGGCAACAATGCTAAGATGTTGCTATGCGGAGACTAGGAAGACTTGTACAACGTTCGAGAATCTAAGCTTTCGATTATTTGAGAATTCAGCGAAAGCAAAGCCTTGGAAAATTCAAAAATTCAATCAACTTTGCTTTATGAAGGATATGCATCCTTGTAGAACGTTCGAGAATGTAAGCTTTCAGCTATTCGAGAATTCTGCTTGTGAAATGTTTACAAACATTGAAGATCTAAAAGGCTTTGAAAATTTCCGAGAACGGAATACCTCGGAAAATGCTCCAATTCCGAACTACCATACAATTCAGTATAACGATAACTTTCTACCTCACGATGTAATATATATCTCTACAGTTTTTAATATTTATTTATAAATTGAATCTGAAATTAATCATTAAGGCAAAAAATTTATGTAATATACTGTCTAGGATCAGACTGAAAACCTTCCGTTGATGGTGGGTGGAGGTGTTGCGAGCAAGTGGAGGAGGCAAATGCAATTATTCAATTCCACACACATTATATATTTTCTTTCCTTTATAAAATACAATAATATAATAATTAGTTAATGGTCATAAAAGCGTATGAATGAAGAGTGTGAGTGAATTATTTTATGAAGTTTCTTCAATTGTGTTACATGCTGATGAGAGTGTGTGTACTCTTAGTAATGTGAGGTGTGACTCCTTCCCTTCAGAGAAGTGTTGCTGTAGTTGCCGGCGCGTGCCAAGGGAGCGAATGAGATGATGCTGTCTTTGCCGCTGATGTGATTGCAGTATGCGTGAAAACCGCCGCTGTTGTAACCGATGCTTACTAAAGCAAGACCTGAGTTGCTACTGCTTTAGCCGTCGATGTGATCCGTTAATGTATGCAGTAGTATAGTTTCGATATTTTACTCTCAGTTATGTTTGCGCTAGTGCTTCTTAAATATAGGTTTACGTTTAAGTTTAACGTATTTAATGTTGTGGTGTCACTATTAGGTTGTTGAACTGCTTGATGCTTACGTACTTGTATAGCTACAGTGAGTGATGACTGTAGTATGAATGCTTAATGATCTAATAATGAGCCCGCCGTGGTGACCGCGTAATTATTATTGGCACAGTGGAGCTGCGTGTCAAACGCTGCTCTTAAATATTGTCGTAAGAGCTTACGACGCCTGTAGCGCACCGGTGTCTGTTGCTATGACGACCTTTGTCATGACATCAATAGGATATAGCCTTGGAAGGTTCATCGACATTGCTAGTCGGAATTATAATCGTATATTCGAGTTTTCAACGTAGTTGCAATTTCCCTAATTCTCTGGCTTCTTTTTATAAACGTAAATATTTGGGAACTTATACCTCTCCCACTTTTGTATTCCGCTTTCAACTGTTTCAATACGTAATAATAATAGTCTATTGAATTCTATCTAAATATGATACAAGCAATAAATAGAAATTTATAAAACTAATTACGTTTAAAGAAATCAAAGTTTAGCAACATCGTGGATAATAGTTAACAGACGAAGCTACAATATTCATCTAAAAATATGCTATCATGGATTTGTTTTAATAACAAAGAATATCAGTATATATTCATATTTTAGAATATATTTACGTACTAATACAAATGTATATCAAGAATTAAAGCTAATATCATATTGGTGTATTTATACAAGCAAAATAAATCTATGAATATAGCCAAAAACAAGAGATATTATATTCAATAAGCCTTTATTATCCACATTGATGTTCAAGATTATGATCTTTATTAACTTAATGTATAAAAAACTAGCGAGGTATCAAGAGAATGACACATACCGCTATTAAATATCTTAGATATTAAAAATAGTTGCTCAGTATATGAAAAAAGATAATATAACGTCCCTGATATAAATAAGAATGATTGATTCTATTATATGAGAAATATTGATTTTGAAAAACTTATCTGAAGATTCTATAATGTTCTTTCATTTACGGTTGTATTAATAACGGCTATACTCTATTTTTTTTACTGTATAAAAGAAAATAAACGTACTAACATTCGAAGTGTTGTAATTCAAGTACAATGCATTTTATGTTCAACACAATGTATGTTACTCTCATAGAAAGATTTATATTATTATAATCTCGTATAAGATTGAATTATAGTCAGTTATATTCATTCAGATAAATAAATGAAATAGAAAAAGTTTAAAATTCTAATAACAATTTTCATAAAAGTTTTTTATTTTAGTACAATGGAAATGAAAAATAGAGTCGATTGAAATTGTTTTTCTACAAAAACAACAAAAGAGAGTTAAAATCATTACTCAATTTTTGTTGAAAGTCTGCCATTTGAATAATAGTTATGTAGGTATAAATATTTAGGAATGCATGGTATAAATGAGGTATAATGAAGAATGTAGTGCAAACTGTTTGTATATATATATGTACGTTCTAGATTGTGAGACCCTTTTTCAATGCAATTTAACATTTGGCAAAAGAACATCGTAGATTTGTCTTTTAGATTTCAAAACTTTCTTGCTCACAACCATCTAGCAATAGTGTCATAAAATATCTGGAAAAACAAGACAATAAACACGGGAAAAACCCACTCATTAGGCATCTGTATGAATTCGTTCCGCTCGGTAACTACTTCAAGCAGTATGTACAAACTGATCCCTATCCCCTTTCCGCTGTCGACAAGTTGTCTTGCTGTTGCCAGATGTGTCAGCCGCAACGAGAGCTCTTCTTGCCGTGAAGATCAAGAGACAACTACGCTCTTAATTAATTATGAAGCCACAATAGGCGCTACCCTCGCTCTGTAAGGGAGGAGTCTCTGATTGGACGAAGAATAAGGGAAGGGGTTCAAGTGAAATTCATGGTCAGCGAATGTATGTAAGGGGCGCATTTTTCAATATTCATCACACTCGATACAGTACTTATTCAAATAAGAAGTGGAAGTTCCCTATTAACGTAGTTCAAGACAACTATCGTTACAAGTCCTATTGGCAGGAGACGTATTCCCTTATCGAAGTCCGAAGACAAGTGTCCAGTGACAGCCCTCTTGAAGAAGGAACAAGGATGTTCCGATACTAAGTATACCTGTTGTCTTCGTAAGTAGTATCATTACTACAATACTTACCAAACTCTGAGATTCAGAGATTACGTCATCGACAAGCAACTAAGGATGAAGAGGCTCTTCCCAGAGTAACAGTGCGGAATAAATTCCAAACGCGTCGCCAAGTTCGCGCCAGCTGATACGCGTCTTGTGGGTAAACCCTCGCCTTAGTTCAAAGTCTGACGCTTATGAATATACGCAGAGCACCATTCACCGCTCATAACAGCCGCAACACGTAGCAGTATCCTTCACGAGGTAACAGCCCTTCAAACCTTTAGTTCCATCTGAATTTATTGCAGTGCGCAAATATCAGGACAAGGTACGCTTGCTACGATACGAGTATATCTCAAGTAACAACAACTACATATGTCGCTCTCCATAATAACTATAACCTCAATTACGCACGTGCTCATCCAAAACAACGCGAGTTTCGACAAATCAAACTTCACGCCATTCTACGCTTATATGTTGAATTCAATTTTACGAATTTTCTCATATTCATAAAAGTTCACATCCACAAAATATTTACTATTAAGTAAATTCGTTTTATAAACTAAGTTCAAAAAATTAATAGTTAACTATAGTCTTATTCTACCATTTGTATTATTATTAATTATTTTATATGTTAAATTTATAACTTAAATTATAAGTTAAAATGTCTTGTAAATTAATATAAATTTATATAAATTTTTACTCGAATTTAAAATTTCTGCGAGTTCAAACTGTTCGAAATTGAAGCCAGTTTCAAGACCGCCGATTGTCGGCATCACCGGCCTTTTAGATCTCAGATTTCTGTAAACACTAGGACGGGAATTTTTTGTATACTTGTTATGTTTTAGTTTCAAATGGCCCATAATGTTTATATGGTCTTCGGGTAATAACATCGCCCGGAAGTTTCTATCGGTATTATGCCCTACTTTTTCTTTCGTCGAATTTTCGAAACATCTAGATTTTTTTTCTACGCCTCGTGTGAGATTCCAGTTCAACAACAACGATGCTTTCATGCCAGCTAAGTGAGCCGCCGCGTGGATATATAAGGCAAGCACGCAGCACGCCTCGCTTTCTTGCTGACCGGCTCTCTTGCCGATCCACCTCGCTGAAATGCGTTTGTGGCTGACATCTTGCCGTGACCCGACCGCAGAGAACCGACCATAGTGAACCAATCTAACCATCTACCAGTAGAAGTCAAGGCACACGGGTCTCGATCTACCCTCTGCAGGACCGTATTTTCAGTAGAGCCGCCACTGAATGATCAAGCCTTCGGTTCGTGCGCATATTCAAAAGGCTTATAGGTTCATTGTAATTCTACCTTGCGTCCACTTAAATGTTACTACCACTCAGTGTTTTAGTATATACTGTGACGACGACACAAGACCGCATATTCGGCAGCCAACTTAAAAATACACGTGCATGATTAAAAAGAATCATCAAGATCAGGTAGTGATTTACAGTGAAGCCAATTGGACTCGTAATCAAATGGGGCACACCAGCCACGCAGTAAATCAACATACCTTGTCGGCAGTTTACAAAGTACATCTCCTTATGTTATTAAATAAGCTAGTCATACACGCACAAAATTACGTATCAGAAAAGTGC
>NW_011948419.1:10684855-10697874 GCF_000503995.2 Ceratosolen solmsi marchali
AAGACTTATCATTAATTACTATTGTTTGTGACTAGTCGTTCTACTGCCCACATAAATAATTAAAGACATAATTGATTACGCACCAATTTCCATCAAGACTTTTACATTCTATCAAGTATGATTATTCTTTCTACCAAGCATACTTGATTTCAAACACCCTCTTCTCATGCTCTTTCATGAGCATGATCGACAACACAGGTTGATATTTACAACATCAGCATAACCTCAATTCTCAAGTTATACAATAATTCCAATAGTATCTACAACAATCAAGAACACAAGGAAAAACCCTCACTATTACAATAGGTTCTCGGTATAAAAATATATAACTATTTTTTAAATTAAATATTGAATAAGAACAAGAATTCGTTATATGTGTGCTAAATTATTTTATAATGTTGATAATATATTATTTACTATTTCATTAGCACAAAATAAAAATTATCTGGAGGTTCGTACTGAAACTACCTTGCTAATGGTAATTATTTCTACGGTACCAAAACTAAATATAGATGAAGAAAATGAGATCGGATTATTTTTTGATAAAATATATTTAAAACGAGTTTAAAAGATACAAGAAGTAAAATTTAGCAGAAATTCTTAAATATAAATATTTAAATAATTTTTTTAAAAATACAAAATGCAACAGTAATGATATACTACCAACAATGAAACAACATCAAATATAAGATAAATAATATTGATCATTAACTGTTTTTATATTAGTACAGATACCTAGAGGGTTTAAATCGAAAGCAGTCTTGACTAATCCACTCATTTCCAAATAATTCTCCTTCCTCTATTGTTTGAGGCAATCGTTGATGAAGTGTTTCCGGCAGCCTTAATCCAGATACACCTCCGATTACGGAGACAATACCCATTATCACTAAGGGTAAAATTAAATTATCTTTTCCCTGTAATGTTATTTTTCAATTATTTTTAAAAATATGAAATTATAGTACATTCTATTTATATTTACAGCATTTTATTTAATCTTTCAAATTTATTATATTTATGGACAAAGATTAGTTTAACATTATATAAAGCATATTTGCTATGTTGTTGAAGATATAAAATTAGAAAATAGAGTAAGTACATTTAAATAAATTATCATTTAACAATACTGTTCGATTTTAAAGGCCTAATTTATGGCTCGAACTACCAATTCAATAGTTCAATGGATTAGTCTCTCGTCAGAATAACTTTAAAGGAAATAATAAGTGAAAAGGCTGAATTGTAATTAATAATGTATTTTAGTAAAACAATGTTTATTATTTGTTAATAATTATAATAATATTGCAATGTTGTGGAGAAAGAAGATTATTCTATTGTAGTAATGAGGGTGGGTCCTTGTCGTCTTGATTATCTTAGATTCTATGGATATGACTGTGTATCTTGAAGTTGAGGTTATTCTGATGTTGCAAATATCAGCCGGTGTAGTCGATCATGCTCATGAGGTAGCATGAGAAGATGGTGTTTGAATTAAGTTTGTTTGATATATGGAATAACTATACTTGATATGGTGTAAGATGTTTAATGGAACTTGTTGAGTAATCAATTATGTCTTTCATTATTTATGGGGGCAGTAGAAAGACTAGTCACACAAGAGTAATTAACGATAAGTCTTATCTAAGCACTCATCACAGAATTAGGTAATGCCAGAATTTCTGTGAATTTATTTGAAAGAGAAACCGTATATTGAAAGCACATACGCGTGCGCCTCGTACAGCACTTATGGTGCCCAGCATGACCCCCCAATTCCCAGATGCGATAGGCACTATACGATCGCCAAGCTCCCGAGAAAGGCTGAAGGTCTACGAAAGGACACCAGCTACAAGGGCATTCATGCTTGAATCAACTATGAGGAGACGCGTTAAACTGCAAGTGCCACCAAACTCACCATCTAATGTCCGGGCGAGGCGCTGCGCATTTTGTAAGACTACTGTCTTCGAATGCTGATCTCCGGACGAGGCGACGCGCCTTGTATAAGACTACTGTCCTCAAATGCTGATCTCCGGACGAAGCGCTGCACTTCTGTAAGACGTCATTGTAATCGGAGCTGTACTCTGAATTGAGAAGACAATGCCCACTGCATCTTGACAAGTACTACACACACAATACTGCCAAGGCTCACTGAGGTATTAAATCATTATATTATCATCAAGAGGAGACTCATACCTAAAATACCATCTGTGGCCCTATACAAGGAGTGTCACGGATTTACGCCCTTGCACTTTTCAGTATAGTAATTTCTACAACAAGAGGACCTGGAGATTTACAACCTCCAACCTCGACTTGCATTGCACGCTAATTCCTTGTAAATAACCAATAAGGAGCGGTAAAGTCCCAACCACCAACATAGAATCATAATTGTGTATTTATAATTCAAAACTCAATAAAGAGCACGAAAAACAATTGTGTTGATTACTGAATTGAAGCATTAACTACTCACTTTTCCACACTCTTCCACCAGTAAAATGGTGGATATGGTCTAATCCAACCATCTTGGTCTTTCAAAGAACTGGGTGACCGGAATTCCGAACAATTATTTACATGCGGATAAGTACACAAATTAAAATTATAAGAATATTATTTATTTTGAATATACATTATATAATATTATTGTTCGACATGCAGAGAATCTCTCGAATATATTCTTTGAAGAAAAATCCCAACGGCTACGATTTCAAAGAAAAACTGCAACAGTTATCATTTCAAGGAAATTATTGAACGTTCATAACTTCTAAGAAAATTCTTCAACGATCGTTAGAGAATCAGAAATGTCGGTATGCCCAAAATGAGTACACAATCACCCCATTGTTTCTAGCACCACAGTCGAACCCATTGTTCTAGCGCTATGATCGGCTCCTTTGTCTTCAGCTAACAAAGCAGCCGCGTAGATATTTAAGGCAAACGCAAAATGAGATAAGCGCTGTTTTCAGTCACAAGCTAGTCGATCAAGGTGCTATTCAGTCATGAACCAGTCAACAAGAATCGCTCAGCCAAACCGAGTCTAGGGAAGCAGTCGCAAGCCATTCCAATACTGATGTCTCAAGGAACAGCGATTATATACGTTTTGTATCATCAACTTACAATTGTTATAGTATAGTTTATAAAGTACAATGCAATACGATAATACAATGCACGAAAAGCAAATGTATTCAATATTGAATCTCTGCACTATCCCTTCCACTTCCCCGCACTCTTCCTCCCAGACTATCGATGGTTTTAATATAATTCTAGACAATTATTCTATCTAGATGTACCACATTACCTGCTATCAATTATAAATATTTTTAATTACAAATTACACATTAATTATATATTTTATTTTAAAAAAATACGATTCACATTTATCTTTTGAAAAAAAATAAAAATATTAATAAAGCTCATTTTATTAAAAATAACTGCAAATAAATTTTATTTTTAGAAATATATATAAAGCACAAAAATTGAGAGCAATTAATTATTTTCCTATTTTTGTCAATTCAATATAATCAAGAGTAATAGGCTTGACAAGTTAATAATTTTCAGTTCAATAAATTAATAATATACCTTGTCGGCAGTTTACAAGATACATCTCCTTATATTATTAAATAAGCTAGTCACACGCGCGCAAAATCACGCTTCAGAAAACTGTCTTTAATGAATCTAAAGAGTACGCTCTATCCAACTAACACTTCGACCCCGTACAGGCCCATAAGCGTCGACACAAGTGACGCAATTCGTCAAGCAAATTGTCAAGACCAGACAACAACATATTGAATAATCGACTACAAATACATTTTATTAAGTCCTTCAAGAGCACGAAGACTTATCATTAATTACTATTGTTTGTGACTAGTCGTTCTACTGCCCCCATAAATAATTAAAGACATAATTGATTACGCACCAATTTCTATCAAGACTTTTACGTTCTATCAAGTATGATCATTCTTTCTACCAAGCATACTTGATTTCAAACACCATCTTCTCATGTTCTTTCATGAACATGATCGACAATACCGGCTGATATTTACAACATCAGCATAACCTCAATCTCGATTTCATAATTTTGGATTAGATTAAAAATAAATTAAGATTTATTACGGATTATTATTAATTATTACGTAATTTGCAGATACAATTAAAGTAGGTATAAAATCAATAATATTTTTAAAGAATTTATTTAATTAAAGTTGGACTTTTTTACAGTTTTATCTAATTAAACTTATTAAACTTTTATTTACCAGGAAATAATGATAATGCGTTGTAGATAGTGTGACATAATTTTATCAGACTATTGATAGATAAAATCAGAATTTAATAGAACATAGAACATTAAGTATATCATTTTAATTGTATTCATATATAATCTTTTAGATACCATACATACCAAATATGTTATGAATGGTATAATTATCAAACCTAAGCCACTAACATATGCTGAAAATCCTATAGCAATTCCTCTTAATTGTGTTGGATATAATTCTCCAGCAAAAGGATAAATAATAAGAAATGATGCAGAAATCGCTGATTTAGACAATAAAAATAAAACAAGAGTCGATACAACAGCATCTGAAAATAAATAATAAATTTAAAATGCTAACATTTAAAACAAAGTTACTAATTAATAAAATAAATTTTTTTTAAGGATTATATCAGATCTAAATAAAAATATTTGTATGAAATATTTTGAAATATTCAAAATACATAAAAACGTTTGGTTGAAATTACATAAAATTTTATAATTATATAAATAAACTATTGAAAAAATATATAAAACTTCAAATACCAATGATATATATTTTTCAATATATAAAAAAATTATTTTTTTTTAATTAATTAATTTACGAATATTTTGAAGTAAAGATAAAATGAAAAGTTGATTTTTAATTGTCATATTTTATATATGTTAATATGAAAATTTTAATAAGTTTTACATATTATGTTATTCTGTCTTCTATTTAAAAAGCCATCATAATAATTTGAAAACAAACTTAAATTATTGTATATGATTAATTACTTATATTAATAAAAAACTTCAAATAAAATTCAAAATTGTACGATTGAAAAAATATATATATTTAACAGTTTCTTACGATAATGAGAACTCATCTTAAGTTACACTTATAATCGTATAATCAATAGGTGATGTGAAATATATGTAAAAATATCAGTTTTGTAATAAAAATAAATAATAATGTATAATTTCACTTCTAATAATAATAAAAGCGTATGTTCGTAATTAATAATTAAAGCCTAAGTAAAATAATAATAAATGAATATAAATTTATTAAATGTATGCGAAGAATCGAATTAATATTAAATATTATTAAATTAATGTTCTAAATATATAATTAATATGCATTTGTAACTTATTTGATACAATTTTAAATAATAATTATATCAGTAATAAATTAAAAAAGAATTTACTTTGCGTATTTATTTATTAAATAAAAGCAAACAACGGATATTTATAATACAATGACAAACAATAAATATTCTTATAACATAATAAAATGAAAAATTATCATTAAAAAGGATCAATTCACTATGTTCGAGATTGAGAGAACCATTTCATTGCCACGACTTCCCACGGTCATTGGACACTCGAAACAGTTAATACATCTGGAAAACACCCGTGAATAGTTAGCTTATTCATTCTCGCTTATCTGAAAATGTGCTCATGCTTTTCCGATGCAGTTAAACGATCTTGTTGTTCACTGCCAAGAAGACTTAGATTCTGAAAGAATATCAGATATACGTAAAATTATCAAGTACAAAACATTTCCTAAATTTCACTGCAATCCAAAACCCTGCACGTGCGACAACAAGCAATAGGCGTACGTGCGCACTCGGTTTCTTAAGACAATGCTGGCATTGTTCCTAACTACGCCGCATCATGTCCATCGCGTTAGAGAATCGACCACGCCCTAAAGGACCCTTCATCTAGCCATGTCCCAGAGAAGGGAGAGTCGACCAATAGTAAAAGTCCCCGCCTTTCCGATACTTTCCCGATTAGCATATTCAAGACTAAGCCAGGAAGGAAATGGAAATGAAGGCGTGCATGATCAATCATGCTACTCAAAGTTAACTCTGATTGGATACAGGAAAGAAGAAAAGGTCCAAAATGGTACCGGATCAGTGAACTATTTAAGAAGGACAATGCAATACACCACCACTTATTCTTATTCTTATACTTAGTCTCACAGATAGTCAAACTTATTCTTAGACGCACAGGTAAGACACGACTTATTCTCTTGGAGGAGGACCAGAGAAAAGTCGATCAGCTGAGTCTTATAAAATATCTTTCTACGACTGTGCTTCAATATCCAGTTACCTTTAGTCTCATCAAGCTCGAATAGCATATGTACTGAGATTCTCGTCATCTCAGCAAAGGGGACAAGGAAGAGTTCACATGCAGCAATTAGTGCATGGAAACTTCTCATCAAGCCTGTGAAGAGAAACTGGGAGCATCACACTACAACTTCAAGTAAGTCCTTACCACTAGTGCTGATTCTTCACCTCATAGTTTACTATAAAAACGGACCGCAAGCTGTCCGACCACAGAAGTTTCCCGCCCATGCTCACTACAAGGAAAGTTCAAACCAGCAGTTAGTGCATGGAAGCTTCCCATCAAGCCTGTGAGGAGAAACTAGGAGCATCACACTACAACTACAAGTAAGTCCTTACCACTAGTGCTGATTCTTCACCTCACGGTTCACTATGAAAACGAACCGCAAACTGCCGACCACAGAAGCTTTCTGCGCATGCTCACTACACAAGACCAGCAATTCGCGTCATACAGTGGCACACACTTCCACTAACCTCTATCTTAGGCACGTGCTCTTCAGAGCTTCATGCCTCTATTCAGAGGCAACTGCAACAAGTGTTAAGATTACGACAAAACAAAGAATTGTAGAGTTCATTCAGAGCACAACAAACGATCATAACCTTTCAAGTGTTCTCCGCTAAAAGTATATCACAACGCCACATGATAATTGAGAAACACAAAGTTCATTTTTAATCTCATCACGATTAATCCTCCCGACTTGGAAATAAATGGAATAAACAGCAGTAAGAAGTATATGTGGTAATTATTGAATCAGTGCATTAGCCCTTCCACTTGCCCACGCATTCTCCCACACAACATCTAGTGGGTTTCTTAGTTAATTCTTCACGTTTGGTTGACGAACCCGATTAATGGAAATAATTCTCCAACACACTAAAATAATCAGAAAGTCGTCAGAGACTGAGCGAACTTGGAAAGATTATTCCTTTAGTAAAAACTTTTTTACTTTCCAATATTTCAGAAGATATCGAAGGTAGAGACAAATGCATTGTCAAATAAGGAAATAGAATGAATCATATCAATAAGTTATGCATCACTTTATATGATAAAATTATATATATGGTTTAAATAATAATGATAAATTTTATTTTTATTATTTTCAATTATAATTTTGCTTATTAATAGCAGTGTTACAAAATGAATATTCTTTTACTGTCTCTTATTAAACTAAAAGAACAGATTTATTTAAAGTATACCAAATATCAATTATTATTTAACTATCTATAATTTTAAATAATTATTATGTTATAATCCAATAAATTTATACTTTATATATAATTTGTATTGAATTAACAACTCTAATTTATTTATGTCTAATTCCAAATAAAAATCATAAAAGCTTATTAATTGTTGAATAGCCTCTAACAACTCATTTTTATCCATTTATTAATGAGAGTTATTTGAATACAGAAAAAATAGTGATTATTTTTAAACTTCAATTTTGCATTACAAAAAGGATTCTTTATCCAGTATTAGATATAAGTTCATTTTAACATTTTTAATCGTTGCAATATTTTTAAAGTGATATTAAGTAAATGTATTAATTTTTTATTAAAAAAATAATTTTCTAGATGTAAGTAATTCATTGTTAATGAGCTGAATTCAATGTCAAACATAGATGTTTTAACTAAAATATTTTATTTAATTTTGCTTCTTTATTAGTTACAGTTAATATGTGAGTAGATTAATTTAACTAAATTCCTCAATAGTTTATTAATGATAAGATACATACAATTAACATCTTTTAGAACGATTCTAAATTTAAATGTTATGATGTAGTTTGAATTATCACAAATCATATTTACCAAATTATTAGACTTCTTCGTATATTATTAAAAATTTGTATTATTATTAATATTGATTATTCAACTAATAGTTTTTAGATTTTGAAAGTATACATATCATTATGTTCAAGAATGTAAGAAAACTCCCAGCTCATTAAACATCTGGAGAAATCGAGATAAGAGTTCCGAAAAAGGCAACTCTCGGCTACGCGAGTAATAACATTCAAAACGCGCCTCGGATTAACTAAATCTAAGCAATTCAGCAAAACTTCGAATATCTTAAAAAAATAAACTTCATAAACACATCTGGCGATAACAAGGCTCCAAGTGTCCAGCAAAACAAGTCATAAAACTAATGCTACGAGACATTTGACACGGCCTCGCCATAAAGCATCTATCGACGACAAATTATAAAATATCTGGCGTACACAAATCATAAAATTATCCTGAAAAACACAAGCCAGATGATATACTCAAAAACAATGCTACACCTAACCTTCACAACACTGACCGATCGCAACGCGCATGATTATAAGAAATGCATGCAACAATGCTAGGATGGAGAGGGAAAAGCGCGGCATCAAGACCCCCCATCATGGAAGGGAGTTGAGCAAGACCCGCTCTCATTGGAGCCTCCATTTTGGAAAGACTCACTGGTGGGAGACCCCACCACTCGAAAAGCACCGTGATTAGAATTACCAGAAACTAAAGAAGAATTCTGATTGAGCACACTAATAAGACTAAATCTTATTGGGAACGCCATGACCGACAAGACAGCTCTGATTGGCGACACCAAAAGAGAGGGAATTCTCACCAACCACCGCGTGCTCGAGAGAAGGCTTTAAAAAAGGCAACGCCGGCATGGCACAATAACTTATCTTATCTTATCTAACAGAAAAAGAACAAGTCAATTAAAAACGCAGTCAAACAACCCCACATAACATCTAGTGGGTTTTATTGTTCTAAGTTAATTATTGCACGTTTGGCTGACTAGTCAAATTGTGGGATTATTTTCCGAACATGCTCCTTTAAAAAAATTGTTATTACCTATATATTTTTAGTATAATTAAACAAATTAATGAAAAATATATTTAAATATAATTTATTACAAAATTATATTTACATATACATGCATAATATTAAAAATTACATTATAATTCATACAAATTGAGAATTATACAGTAAGTGTTCGGGATTGAAGTAGTCCCATGAATTTCAAACAAAAGAAAGGTCATATACGCAGTCCGGCATACCGCATGTGTGCCTAGACTGACCGCGCGTGCAGCAAGGCTGACCATCACGTGCGCCTAGCCGGCAAGTCCGAGCAAGTTTACGATCTAAAATATAATTTATTGCCAACACTCACAAAAAAGGGACGCCTTCGAAACTTCTAGAAGCAAGCTCAGATCTAACCTTATTTACTTGGCCCTCCTCGCCCGGTACACTATTTTTAAACACATTATAATAAATAATTATGTTTAGAAATCTTCATGGATTACCAAAATTACATTTTCGATACTATAATGGATAATATATTTAACATTATTACAATGTTTTTTAATTAATAATATATAAAGAGAAATTCTCTATTATATAAATAACTATAAAAATAATTTTTTTATTTCGAAAATTTAGTTAAACTTTATACCCTTAATATTCTTATATTGTCAAGAAAAAACAACTTTAGCTGGTGATTGAGCGTCTGTCGTTATATTTCATGTAACACTATAATAAATATACCTACTTGGTGGTAATAAAACTGTGGTCACACACGATAGACCTGCTATAACCATGCAAAAGCATAATGGCCAACGACGGCCACAGCGATCCATCACAATCCAACACGCTATGTAACTTGGAATTTCAGCAAGTGAAGAAAAAAGGAAACTAAGATGTTCCTCATTACCTAATGTTGGGCCGTAATAAGATAATCCAACATAAACCATATTATTAGCAAACCTATAAACATATAAATCTTTAAGAAGACTTTTATAAAATTCTTGTAATAATAATATTGTAATTACACCGTATTGTATTAATATCATAAATGACATGTTAATATGAATATTCAATCTGTTATTGATTTAATAACAGTAATAAATAGTTTTATTATATATTTCATAATAATAATAATTTCATTATTATATCATTATATATTTCTCTTACATTTAAAATTTTTTAATTAAATAAATTTTGACTATTTTATAATATAAAAAAGTTGAAATTCACAGTAAAAATTAAGAAAGATCTTTCAGTATATATAAGCTCAGTATATACAATATATTCTTAAGAAAATTTCATTATAATGTATAACTAATAAAATAATTGAAATTTTAATACAATATAGTTAAGCAATTATCTAATATTTTTAATAACATTATTTAATTCAAGAATAACTTCAGTTAATAGGTCTATATTATAGTAGAAAATTATTTAATAATGTTCAAAATAAATAAAAATTTAATTAAATGCAATTAATGATGGTATTATGCCTCCATATCAGAAGTTGAAAAAGCGAAATAAAGATAGAAATATATATTTGTCTAATGATGCTAATTTTTAAAATAGAATCACGTACGTTTTTTTCTACAATGTTGATCAAAATATTTTTACAAATGAAAAAATTTGAAAGAAATAATATAATCCAAATAAATAATAAAAATAAATTGAATTATAAAATGTAAATTGGAAAATATAAAATAGTACTAGTGCGAAGAAAGATAGAATGAGTAATAAATTTTTTTTAATAAAATATTTTAATTATCTATAAATATTATCAAAGGGGATAAAAAAGGCTGTATCATATCCTTTCCAATACTTATAAATATTACTTATAATTGCACAAAATATATATTCGATTACTTTTTATATGCAATAAATACTACAACGAGAATAGATTGTATATTATTTGAATACTGTACTATTAAATAATTTCTTATATATACATTTTTTTAAATAAATAAAATATAAAATTTTAAAATAAATAAATATAATATACCAATATAACATACCAATTTAATGTTATTAGACATGTTTTCAGACGCATATTCGGAGTTTTAAAAAGAGAAAGAATGTTTGGACCATCAATTTTATCTTTTTGGTTATGAGACTGTTGGTGCTCGATATGTTTCTGTACTTTTTCACAAAAAAAAACTGGTAATTCTTTACCATTAGTACGGGCCAAAATAAGCAACACTTGATTTGCTTCCTCTAAACGACCTTTTGCAAGTAACCACCTTGGAGATTCTGGCAAGTACCTGTAAATGTACATAACTTTAATTAAATTAATTTACGTGTGCTCATATAAAATATGAAACAATTTTCTTGCAAAAAATAATTTCTAAATAAAATGACAACACTAAGATCTAAATATTTATCTATCAACCATCTGAATAAATGATTCAGTTGATTAACGACAATTCTTTTTTTATTATTATTTTTTTAAATGTTGCAACTAAATTTCACTCTAAAAAATAGACTTCTTTTCCTTAATTGTAAATTTCTTTGATAATTTACTTTTTATTCTGAAATACACTATTTATGGAAGGATAGTAAAATAATTATACTACTTTAGCTTTTGAAATGGGCAAACTACGTATAAGTTAATTACGATAGCTGTGTAGAATTACAAGTATATATGTAATTGTAAAGTACAATATTAGGTTTTGTATATGTCTTTCTCAAATGCTTGAAATTTATATTCCAAAATTATCTAAACTTCTACAATAAATTAGTAAATTTTAATAGTAAATAAAAATTAATATTAAAATATTTAGTTCCTTTTTAGTATGTACAATGTTTAAAATAATTATATAAATGTATGCAATTCGTAAAATAAATTAGATTATTTACATTACATAATACTACTATATGTAATGACGTATCGAAATAAAAAATAAAATAGGCCTCATTCATTACAAACTGAATAAAGAAAGCTAAGTATTCACCATATATTAACTTGTAGTATTATATAATTGTTATATTAAACATTAAAATTACATTTATATATTGTTATATATTTCAAATAAATTTTCTTAATAATTCATAAATAAGTTTGCGAGATAAAAAAGAATAAAATTGAATAAAAACTGTTTTATGACGAAGAATGCAATAATCTATAAAAGAAGATTTACACAGATATTTATATATTATTTTTTAAGTTTTATTTATGAAATAATATCACTTATGTAAACTGTATCTATTAAACTTACATTAAATTAATTTGAATGTTTTCGCTAAAAATTATTACAATTTTATCACATAATCAGATTATTTTAGTTTATCTTACAAGGTAAAATCTTGTATTATTGTAATGAAATATCCTTAATTTTTTTTTTTATCTGAATATTTTTCAACAGCAGAATTTATTTTTATTATATAATAGTATTATTAATATTTTTTGCTACATACATATATATTTCCCTCTTTTTTAATATTCTTAAAATATAAGAATAAAATATAAAAATTTGTAATGGTCAGAGGAAAAAGTAATTTATAAAAATGTAATTTATAAAAAAAGTAAGTTGATGAATGAACAACCTGCAAAAGTATTTACAATATACATTGTACAGAAATATCTTTGAAATTGATTAAGAATGAATTAACTTACTCTTGTCTTTACATTTTAACTGATTCAATCTTAGTAGAGAAGTATTTTAATGGTAACTCTACTGTACTATTGAATTTCTGTAGCTACCGTGAATACATCTATATAATACTTTTATCATATAATAATATATAATAATATATACTTTTATACATTAAAAAAACATAAATTAATAATAAAAATATATAATAATATTGTTCGATTTTAAAAGTTTAGTTTATGGCTCTGTTCGAAATATTGTAGGGATGTAATTAATTCTTGGCTCGAACTGCCAATGCTTCAATAGCTTAGTTTG
>NW_011948419.1:10698995-10703558 GCF_000503995.2 Ceratosolen solmsi marchali
TCATGTGCGGCGTGACTCCTTTACTCACCAGCATAAACTATTCTTGTGGCGAATTACTAGCACTTATTTCTGTGTTGAGTGAATTTTTAGGCTTGGCTTTCTTGGACAGTTAATTTTTATTACTTGACCTTTCTCTAGACTTCTCACTCTTACTCTGAATGATTTGTCGCCCTTTCAAGAAGAAAGATACTTGGCTGCCCACGTGGACTGCGTGTTCCTGGTGTCCCCCGCGGACAGCCCTTTGGCTGCCCACGCAGACTGCGTATCCCAATAATACCCCGCGAACAGCCTGGTCTTCACTCTCTTGTTCCCATCTTCAAGGCCTCTTGCCATGAGTCCCCATTCAAGGGGCTTCTAGTCTTAGTTTTCCAATCAGGGCGCGCCGCTTTTCGGCGACATGATGAATGTGCACGCCCTTTCCCCACTTCATAAGAAATTAGGCTTAGACAAAGAGAATATCGAAGGAGTATCTCTGGCAGCAATGCGTGAAGTGGAAGATTTGCCCCTCTCCGGGACTCATCGTGGTGGAGGTGATTTTCGGTCAAGCGTCTTCGCTTGGCCTATGCAAGCAGCAACTGTTGTCGTACTTGACAACAATGCATGCGTATGCCCTTGTGGCATTGAAGGCACACGTGCGACGCAAATGTCGAGAGTCGCGAGTGCCGAGTTTCGGGTGCAACGGATTTTAGGAAATGTTTTCATTCAACTGTTTAGAAATATTTTAATCCTCAAAATATACTCTTGTAAACAAGCTAGCCGGGTTTTGATGGTAAGTCGCAAGGGTCTTCATTGCATTCAAAACAATTACTACGCCTTTAATATGAAAGGCAATAAATGGCTGTTTACGAGTTCACAGATGTACAAACCTTTTCGAGTCTCATGCAACCTTGGCGAGACTTTCTTAGTTTTTCGTATCCTTTTGATAATTCCCTTTTTATTAGCCGTTGAAGGTTTTCTAGTAAATATAATTCGAGAGATTTTCTTTTCACTCTCGAACAGGCTCGAACTACCAATTAAATAGTTCAGTGGATTAGTTTCTCAGCAGGATAACTTCAAAGGAAATAATAAGTGATAAGGCTGAAAAATATCGTGTATTTAGTAAAACAATGTTTATTATTGTAAAAGATTATAATAATATTGCACTTTGATGTAGAGAGAAATAATTCTTTTGAAGTAGTGATGTATTCTTGAATTATTATAGTTCTATGGATATGACTGTCTTGAAATTGGGGTAATGCTGATGTTGTAAATATCAGCTGGTGTAGTCAATCAATCATGCTTGTGAGGTAGCATGAGACGATGGTAGTCGAATCAAGTATGCTTGATATACAAATAACTATACTTAATATGGTGTAATATGTTTAATGGAATATGTTAAGTAACCGAGTGTCTTTAATTATGCAAGGGGACAGTAGAAGAATCTAGTTACAGGAAAGAGTAATTAATGGTAAGATGTCTAACGCGTGAAGGATTTAAGAATCTGTATATATATAGTCTATTAGTCGATCTGTTCTTGTCCTTCTTTAACAATGTGTATGAACCATAGTTACTCTTGCGTCAGCTGTTGAGAGCCTGTACGATGTCGAGGGTTAGTTCAAGACAACGTAAGTGTGCCCTGTTTGTGCTAGCGGGCCTGTACGGTGTCGAGGGATCAATTCGAGAGAGCGTAAATGTGCCCGATCGACTATAGCGCGAGATGTGACTTGTTTATTTATTAATATAAAGGTGTACCTGGTGAACTGCAGGCTAGTTGTATTAGATGCTGTGTAGTTGATGTCCCCCTTGATTACGATTCCAATTGGCTTCACTGTTAAATCACTACCTGATCTTGATGATTCTTTTTAATCATGCACGTGTATTTTTAAGTTGGCCTCCGAATATGCGGCCTTGTGTCGTCGCCACAGTATATACTAAAACACTGGATGGTAGTAACATTTAAGTGGACGCAAGGTAGAATTACAATGAACCTATAAGCCTTTTGAATACGCGCACGAACAGAAGGCTTGATCGATCCGTGGCGGCTTTGCTTAAAATACCGACCGTTCCATGGCAGTCCTGCTGAGAGATCCTTCTACTGGTAGATGATTAAATCGGTTCACTATGGTCGGTCACTGCGGTCGGGTCACGGCAAGATGTTGGCCGCAAGCGCAGTTGAGCGAGGGTGGTTCGGCAAGAGATGATTCTCGAGGCGCGCTGCGTGCGTCCCTTATATAGCCACGCGGCGGCTCACTTAGCTGGCAACAAAGCATCGTCATTGTTGCACTAATTCTTAGACGAGGCGTCGAAGGAAAAATCTAGAACCTTCGAGAATGTACGACAAGAGAAAAGTAGGAGTAATACCCTTGGGTGATCTTACAGTATATTATATTTCGGGTCGTAAACTTGCTCGGACTTGCCGAGTTTTGTTTGTAAACATTCCCTCGAGTACCCGTCCCGGTCCGCACTTGTGGGTCAGTTTAGGCGCACATGCGGTACGTCGAACAGCGCGTATAACCTTTCTTTTGTTTGAAATTCATGGGACTGCATCAATCCCGAACAGTCTCAGATCTTCATTTTTTTCTACGCTCTATTATTTTTTAACAAATCAATTTCTTATTGATTTCTTGTTCAATTTAATGCTTCTTTTCTTTTCTTTTACGTTTCATTCTTTCTGAAATATTTATACTTACTTTCTAGTGATAATAAATATAATTACGGAACAGTAAAAATAGATTTTCAAAATTAACTTCCACTTTTACATCTTCTATTCGTATACTTTTATGGTATTACATAAAGGAATATAATGAACGCTACTTATTAAATTAGGAATCATAATTTGTAAACTCTAACAATAGAACTAATTTATGTATAATATTGTCTGCAATTATTTGTGACTCGTTAATAGCCACAAATAGCAAAATTTCGATTCAAATAAAATATAGCCATACTCTAAAATTAAGTATTAAGCTTTCCATATTCGTTCGTGCAGCCTTATTGTAAGCTTGTTTTAAATAGTAATTTCATGTTTTAAATAGTAATTGTGTTTGACATTGTGAGACCTTTTTCAATGCAATAAAACATCTAGCAAAACAACATCATTAAATTGTCGTTAGTCTTCAGTAAAACTCCTGCTCATTTATATCAAGCTAGAATGTCATAAAAATGATTACACTCAATTATAAAGCTTGATGAAAACCCTCTCACAGACGTCGAAGAAACGGAATGGTCAGTACATCTGGAAAATGCCGAAAATTAGTCAAGCTAGTTACTTCGCATTGCCAAGGCGTTCATTGTTTAACGTGTTAATGACCTAGCTGTTTACTGGTACGAACGCGTTAGATCTGCTTATACTTGAACAATTGAAAGTGCCAGATATACGTGAAACTCTTGATCATTAAAAACATTTCCTACTTTTCACTGGGCATCGGTCAATCGGCGTATGTACGCATTCGGCATCTTAAGACAATGCTTACATTGTTCTCAACTACGCCGAATCTTGCCGATCGCAATAGCCAATCAACAGCGCTTCCAGAGGACTTCTAAACTAAATCCCAAAGAAGGGAGAGAAGACGAATAGTAGACGCCCCTCCCCCCTTCACTTTTCCGATTTTAGTATTTCAAGACTATACCCGAAGGAAGTGGAAATGAAGGCGTGCATGATTAATCATGCACAAGAAAGAAGAAGAGGTTCCTAGTGGAACCGGGTAAGTGAACTATTTAATAAGGACAAATGCAATGTACCGACACTTATTCTAACGAAATGTTACGACTATTCTCGAGAAGGAGGCACAGGGAAAAGTCGTTCAGCTGAGTCTTGTAAAAATAGCTTTCATTTCTGTGATTCATGACCACAGATACATTTAATATCGCTAAGCAAATAAAGTTCAAGGAATGAGATTCCCGTTATCTCAATAAGGAGAGACGAAGAAAGTTCAAGTGCAAGCAGTTCGTGCAAGGAAGCTTCGCATTCATGCCCGTGAGAAGAAACAACGAATATCACACTACAACTTCAAGTAAGTCTTACCTCTAGTGTTTAATTCTTCGTTTTACGGCCCATTCAGAAATGAACTAACAAACAGTTAGTGTCCAGAAGTTTCCCACGCATGCTCACTATGCAAGACAAGCAATTCGCGCCATTCAGTGGCGTGCATTTCCTCTAACCTCAATCTTGGGCTCGTGCTCACTCACGCGACTTATTATTAGAGGCAGCTGCAACACGTGCCAAGACTATGATGCAGACAAGAACAGTTGTGTTCATTCAAGCGCACAACAAACAGCCATAACCTCTCAAGTGATACTATTAAAAAAAGTGACCATAGTTTTATAGTTTATTTCTTTCCACAGTAAATCATTAGCTAACATGTTTCGTCCAGATAATTAAGAACATCACAACCTTCTGGTTCTCCAATAGAAGTATACCACAACGCCACATTATTATTGAGAAACATAAAGGTCATTTATAACCTCTTTACGATTAATTATCCCTAAATTGGAAGTAAATTGAAAAGTAAATGGAATAAACAGCAATAAGAATTATATGTTTTAATTATTGAATCAGTGTATTAACCCCCCCCCCCCCCACTT
>NW_011948419.1:10703779-10723748 GCF_000503995.2 Ceratosolen solmsi marchali
GTGATTAACCCCCCCCCCCCCCACTTGCCCACGCATTCTCCCACACAACATCGAGTGGTTTTTCTTAGTAAATTCTAAACGTTTGGTTCTTCGAGCCGGATTAGTGGAATTAATTTTAAACAAATTGCATTTGATATTCATAAATGCTTAGTTACATTTCAAGGCTCCATTTCAAATCTGTAACTAAAGCAGTATTCATGTTAGTATGTTATGTTCACACTGAAGATACGTTGACACTAAACTTAGTGTTTTACAGTATTGAAAAAGAAAATTTTCAAAGCGATATTGCAATATTGCACGAATTTCATAAGTTTTTTTTTCTTAATCATACTTTTTATAAAATCTTAATTATACTTTTTATAAAATCTTAATCATACTTTTTATAAATTTTTAATCATACTTTTTCCGTTTCTGGCTATTACTAGTACTGGTATTCTATTGAATGATATATTAGTTTATTTAACAACAAGAATATATATATTTTCCAGCACATTAAAACATTATGATTATTGATTATTATTTAAAAATAGTAACATTATTATTGTATCAAATATAAAGTTTGATAATAAAGTTTATTAGCTGTAGCTGAGAAAAGTGTGGATAAATAGGAGTAGCGCTTCTATTCAGTATTTAACAGATCTATTTTTCATGATGTTTATTGCAATTATTTTACAATTACACTATATGATTCTGCGTTGATGATGACAGTCTTTGAGACCTTGTGGCATTCCTTAGTAGATTTCACGTGGTGATAGCATACACTGAGAAGTGAGAGGTTGTAAATCTCAGGATACTCCTTAGTGTAGTGCTACTTGGTGGTGTCTGGTTGCGAGTCTCTTCTTGATGTGTTGTGGAGTAGAAGGGAAACGAATTGTTTCAATACCTCAATGTGGCACTAAGTGAGAGTGTGAGGTGGCACCGATTGATAGAGATTGCGATGGTGCCGAGCAATAGAGTGTGAGGTGGCGATTGTGGTATTGATTACCTGCAAATGCTTTGTGCGCAAATGGCTTGGTTTTTGCGGTTGGAGACAGAGAGAGTGCTCCCTCATGATGCTTGAGATTCCTTTAATCTGTAGTAGTGGAGGTCGCTACAATATTCTTCCTGCACTTTCTCCTTGCAGATGTGTTCTGCCTGAAATTCCAATTGCACAAGAAAGAGAAGAACGCATAACCCGCAGCATCGCTACAGAGCAATTACCCGCTGAGCTTTTGAAAGCTCAAAGTCAATAGAATCGAATTACAGCAATAAAGTAGCTAGTAAAAGGCTCTCCTCATCTCATTTTAATACATCTATTGAAGTAGTCTTAGAAATAAAGTAACAGGTTGATGAATTATACAAGACCTTCCACAAGGAGCCCAATTATCTTGAGTTAGCATGGCCAACAGCGTTAAAAAATCACGAATACGTCACGAAATACACGCTGCAGGGAAGAACTCAAACACTATTCGTTTGTGCGATTAACCATCAAAGAAATACGTCATAAATTAAATGAGTCAACAAAGACAACAAAAACGTCGGAAGACCTATCGCCAACAATAGGACAATCAAGCGAACTGTCCCGGCTTCCATATATTCCACTTCTCAAATTCGTAGGCGATCATTTAGCATGGCCTACGTTCCGAGATCTATTTTAATCAAAAATCCTGAAAGTCAACAAGCTCAGTGAGGTAAAAACTGCATTACCTTTGTATATATCTACGGTATCAAAACGTCCAGTTCAGTCTCATTCATCGAAAAGGAGATCGGTGAAAGCTTACCAGTTGAAGAGTCCACAAGAAGGCCCTAAGCGTAACAAGATATGCGACTACTGCCAACCGGAATATTTGGTGACCATGTGATTAAGATTCAATGAAATGCCGATTGCTGATAAAAAAGATTACGTAAGTAAACGACACCTGTGTTACAATTACTTGGGGCACCACTACATTCACATGTGCATGAGCAAACAAAATTGTACGAAAAAAGCGACATCATATCCTGCTACCTGAAGAACAAATCACAACTCCGACCCAAGCAAGTAGTAGTTCATCAACCCCCTTCAACTGAAGAGATAGTGCAATCATCACTCCACCTAGTTCATCATCTATACAACCCTGTTGGCCACTGCTTGGCCAAAAAAAAAGTTTATCATCGACGAACAACACAGAAGTTCCATATCATCTGACCACAGTTATCTATGGCACGAGAGCTGCCCATTCTTAGCAACTAGAACATCGATGTAACTGGCAGAAAACGAGGGAGAAAAATACTCTCTGGCCGTGCCATCCATCACTCATGGAAAATATAGCGATGACATCCTTGGAAATGTAGACAAGCCGCAACGGCTAACCGCAACCGCACTCCAATTGCTGAACCTCGCCGCTATTAACGCAGTCAAGAAACAGGAGTTAACAATTACATTTGACTATTGCATAGCTAAATTACTCGGATTATAGTCGAGCCCTCATGAGGATGTATTCACATTCTCGATAACAGTCTTAGTTGAAACCGACCACTTTACCAAACGACTCAGAACGCACTCTCTTAGCAGGGCCGCCACGGAATCAACACGCCTTCAGTTTAGTATGCGCATTAAACTATATATCGACAAGGAAAGGTGTTGGAAGAAGAAATCATCGGCGTAGTGATACTGCATAATTCAGTTCGAAAAATATTCAAGTGAGATGGTAGCAACCTTCATAAGAGGACTGACTCTGACCCCCACGTATAGTGCCCGAATGTACTTAGTAGCAGCAGCGAGAAATCAGCAAACTTGGCTTCTACGAGTCAGTGCAAGCAAATCCCACTCAACGCCACATCAACAGTGAAATTAGATCGCTTTATTGATGCCTCTCAATTCGTAATGGCTGTAGTCATATAGCTTGCCATCCACAACCCAAATACTACTACAGTTGCCTTTGTGTGCTCCAAGACTAAGGTAGTACCCCTCAAGCAACTCACCATCTCAAGGATGAAGTTGGCAGCAGCTCTATTGCTTTCTAAACTCATGCTGTACAGCAGAACTACACCAAACGTAAATGTAAAGGCAACATACTTATTGACAGATTCTCGGGGAACTCTCACATGGATCAAGTCGAAGAAATTCGAAAGAAGAAAAAAAAAATTCGAGAGCTAGAACGATTACCGAGAGCTAAAAGGTCTTGGAAAGTGCTTCAATCCTCGACATATTAATATAATTAGTTTATTGGTAATTCATGTAATATTTATTAATGTATTAAGAAATATAGAATAATATTCTATTATACTAATTATTATTATAAAATTGAATAAACAATTTCTGTATTTGGTTTCATTATTATAAATTATGTAATTTTAAATATCATATTGGTACTATATACATCATCATATGGTACTATCATAGGCTTGCATAGAAATAAGAATAAAATTTTTTTCTCATTTATTTAATTTGATAATATTATCAATATATTAACAAATAATTAAATTACTTTAATAAACACTTACTTCAATAAGAATATTATATATATATATATATATATATATATATATATATATAAATATCACTTTATAATCTAAGATATTTAAAGTAAATTGAATACTTACCACCAATATAAAAAGTATATAGAAAATGGTAAACTAGTTACCAAAGCTAACAGTCTCCAGTTGCGTATATAATAGGTTACACCAGCTAACATGCATAAACCAATTGTGTAAAATGTGCATGTTAATACAGTAACAAAAGAACGATAGTTCGGTCCAACTAATTCAAGAGCTAGAAGTAAATAATTATAGTAACTTCAATTTAACATTAAAATTTAGTCACTTTAATATAATTTTAATTTATTTTTAATAGAATTTATGAGTTTTAATATACTTAATATCATGTACAATCTATTAATATGAATAATAAAAGACAAAAAGAACATATTATTGGTTCATACCTTTTGCAATCAATCTATATATTAACCATTAAGTAAATAAATTATACATTATAAAATAAGTATACATATCAATTATAAAATATATTTATTGTTATCGTTCATAAATATCATCAATCAAGAACAATATATAATAAATTAATCATTATATCTTGTGTACCTTAATGTATTTATTAAAATATTATTAATATATTACTTTATGGATCACTGGTTGTTAATTCTTTTATGTAAAATTTGATTATGATTTTGAAAGTCATCCATACTTTTTAAAACACTTTATTATAAATAAATTAAAGTTAATTCAAACTATAATAGATGTTGCAAAAAATAAAGTATTAATTATTACTTCCAAAATATGTTAAACTTTGTATTTATCCATATAAGGTTATTATTTAAAATATACCTTATTAAATTTTAATACATTAGTAAAAAGTTAAATATAGATTTATGGTAACTTTTGGGTTAATTAGTTGATTATTTTAGTTCATAATATCACGTATTTTTTATTTAATGAATAAATTTTTAATTTTTCCTAAATTTACTTTTTTATTGCCACATTTTCTTTTACCTTAAATTCATATATTGGGTATACTATGAGAGATTATATGATCTTCTTATTAATTCGTTTGTTTTTATTTACATTAGATATTATGAATTAATATTAATAAGTTTTTTTGAATCATACATATATACATATTTAATAAAACGCAACAATAATATTAATTAATCATTACAACTGAAAATCTTAACTTATTTAATTTTACTTACATATAATAAATGGAATTTGATATATAGCTGGTATCGTTAATCCTACAATGGTACGTGTTACAGCCCAGCTCCAAAAATTATTCGTTACAGCTGTCAAGCAAGCACCAATGATAAGTGTACCAAGACAAATAAAAAATGATAATCGTCGTCCAAGTCTAAAATATTGTAATGATTTATCATCTATTATATTATATTATAACGACATCTTTTATTAAATAACTATTTTTTTTTTAAACTTTGTTCATTTATTATATAATATACTATTATATAATATATAATATATAAGTGTATAATATATATTTTTATATACTATATACTTTTCATCATTTAAGATTCCGTTTAAGTTAATTACAATGAGAATTTATATTTTCTTAATAATATTATTGTATATACAATAATTATATATTATTCGTAAATACTTTTACTGTCTTGTGTAAGATACATATAAATGCATACACATACAAATGAGCGATTAATATATTTTTCTTTTATTAATTTTTTCTTTTTTTCTTCTAGTTTTTGCAGCTGGATCTTTTTTTGGTTTTTATGAAGTCATATCATTGGAGGTTTAAATTATTTGAATAACAATTTTTTTGCCTATTAATGATTAAATTGCGAGCTAATTTTTTTGTTTTACTTATTTTTAACATGTAAAATATAACTCGAATATCAAATATGTAATTGTTTAAATACGAGTTCAAACATTTTTCTATTCTAACATAGTTGGTCATTATAGAATCTAAATAAAAGTACATTAGAATACTACCTACTGTTAGAAGCCATGTTATCTATTGCTTTGCACTATTTTTACATTAATTACATGAAAGCTCTGCATTGCTACTCTAGTTATTTTCTCAAGTTTCACACTACGTATGCTTTTTGTTGATTTTATCATTCAAGAATAATAATAATTATAATTATGTAAAATTATAATTCATTCTTATTTAAAAATTATAATTTCCCTTTTCTTTTCTTTTTTAATTTTATTATTTGATAATGTTGAAAAAATAGCATATGTAGCTGTAAAGAATATAATTGTTTAATTTAGTATAGTAAATTTAATTCTCAATATTGACAGTCCACTTATTAACTACAAGACAGATATAATGAATATAAAAGTAGAATACAATAATGAATACAAAATATTAAAAATGAACTAACGTCACTTTAATGAAAACTATTTTTCAGATAATTTTTTATGCCATTTTTATTACATAGTATCACATCTGTTTAACAGCTAATTAGTAGATATGTAATAAATCTGAACATCCATGAGTACTTATATATTTGCTATCCAACTTGTGTGATGAAGGAATGAAAAGGGGTGAATCATTTTAAAGTTTTACTTGGGCAATGCCTAATGCACAAATTTAGTTTTCTAAAAATTGGTTTAATTATGTATCTATTGCCACTTGATTATTCTGATAACAATCTTGTTTTAATTTTACAATATTTTAATTCTAAAAGAGATGTTTGGTTATTTATAATATTGATAATAATAATCTCATAATTAAATATATGATGTAGACAGTTATTCATTATCTAAGCAGGTTATCTCAAGGAAAAGTCAGTTCGAAACGAGCTATCCTATAGAGAAGCATCAGGTCGGCAAGCAATTTTACGCACTCGTACGAATTGGGAAGCTAGTGACCAAGTACTTGCGGACATCCACTGACCAGAAGAATATACATCAACCTTACTATTAAACCGGCGACGGGAAAACCAACCAGGCACATTTGTGTTTACCGCGTATTTTTTGTGGTCAACTTGATGTTATCACTTCACCTACTAGAGGGGCAGACGACCACGCACGCTTGTGCTTTGCCGCGTGCTTTGGTGGTAAATCACTCAACCCAGGATCAGATCTAGATATTGCATCACTGTGAGTACACTATCCGCACAACCTCATCATTCTTGCTCGCCGATGGCAATGATCGGCACAACTTCATAATTAAACGATTTCAAGAGCATCTCGTGTAGTAACACCTCCTATACAAGAAGCCGTTCAAGAAATCGTATTTTCTTGAAGATTCTACAACAGCCATATGTAAATTGTATAATAAATTATATAATTAACCAACTCTCACGACTCTTGTAGAGCCCTTCCAACTAACTCTTTCTAGTCTGCTAGGGCAGGCGGCAAGTTAAGTTATTAAAGCATTGGCAGTTCGCGCCAGGAATTACATCACTATAATTTCGAATAGCTTGGATAGCTTTAATAATTTGCCATCTGCTCTGGTAGATGCTTGAGTGGAAGTCAAGTGGAAGGGTTATAGAAAGATATAATATGTGCGAACTTCGGTAACATATAATTTATTAACAATTACATTTATAATAAGAATGGTGCTGTGCTCACACCCCTGTGTAGGACGTGTGGCCTTGAGAATGTGTATACGAACGAACATACCTGGTTTTTTATGGTTTCTTTGTGGCAGTGTAGTTTCTCGTCATTCAGTCATAACCCTTGACTGCTTGTATGTGTGTGGCACGCTTGGAAATTAGCTTTGTGTCTCGTTGATGGCTTCATTATGTTATATAACTGAGCAATTAGTGTGTGGCCGAAAACACTAACTTAATCACATAATAACTGTTAATCGATTGATACACAATAGGACTATAAGCTTGTTGAATACGCGCACGAAAAGCGAAGGCTTGACCGTTCCATGGCGGTCTTGCTGAGGGCAGACCGAGACCCGTGCCATAGCTTCTTTGTTTTACGAAGACTCATTCGAAGGATACAAATTGATGCCGTTGACATCTCAGAGCCACGGATGTTGTGTGATAGCGATGAAAGGTCAAAGTGGAAGGGATATTATAATAACTCAATATAAATATTCTGTTATTTATCCAATAACAGGGCGTTCATTAGTATTACTATTATCAATTATTGAAAAACTCATGTGTTAAATTAATGCATTTTCTATGGTAATCGTACACTAATCTAATGCAGCGTTTTCGATTTTAAAGGTTTAGTTTATGGCTCAAACTACCAATTCAATAGTTCAGTGGATTAGTCTCTAGTCCGGATAACTTTAAAGGAAATAATAAGTGACAGGGCTGAAAATATCATGTATTTAGTGTAATAATGCTTATTATTTGTTAATAATTATAATAATATTGTAATGTTATGTAGTGAGAAGATTATTCTATTGAAGTAATGAGGGTGTGTCCTTGCAGTCTAAATTGTCTTAGTTGTAATTGAGGTTATGCTGATGTAAATATCAGCTGGTGTAATCAGTCATGCTCATGTGGTAGCATGAGAAGATGGTGTTTAAATAAAAAATGTTTACTATGTGTCATAACTATTCTTGATATAGTGTTTAATGTAACTTGTTGATGTTTGATTTGATGTTGATGTTTAATGGAACTTGTTGAGTAATCAATTATGTTTAAATATTTATGGGAGCAATAAAAAGACTAGTCACACACAAGAATAATTAATTATATGCCTTCGCACCCTTGAAGGACTTAATGATATGTATTTATGGTCGATTAGTCGATATATTGTTGTTTGGCTTTGACAATGAACTTGACTTGTTGTGTCAATTGTATCGACTGGGTCAGGGAATGCACGATGACGAAGGGTTACTTCGAGAGAGCGTGCTCTATAACATGTCGACTGTTTTAGGCCTTTGCGAGGTCGAAGCATTGGTTCGACTGAGAGAATGTGAAATTGCCCGATTTATTCTTGTGCGAGGTGTGACTAGCTAATTTATTAATATAAAAAAGGTACCTTGAAAACTGCTGACAAGGTGTGTTGATTGCTGCGTAATTAAAGTCCCCTTTGATTACTATTCCATTGGCTTCACTGTAATCACTACCTAATCTGCCGATTTCTGATTCTTATGCACACGTGTATTCTTAATAGGCTGTCGAATATATAGCCACATGTCGTCTTTACAGTATACTAAAAACACTGAGCGGCAATTACAATTAAGTGAGCGCGAAGTAAGATTACAATGAGGGTCGCCACATGGTGAGCTGTGCTTAAATATGCATGCAGCGGATGCAACGCTGGCAACAGTGCCGCGGGGTGTTGTTAGACCGAAAATTCTATGCGGCGTTAAAAAACGAAGCTTCTAGAAGTTTCGTAGGTGTTCTTCCTTTATGAGATCTTATAGTATATTATAATTCAGATCGTAAAACTTGCTCGGACTTGTCGAGTTTTGTTTATAAACATTCGCCCGAGCATGCGTGCCGTGCGCCGTACAGCGTGTATGACGCACTTTGTCTAAAATTCGTGGAAACTGCGTCAATCCCGAACACAGCGTTATGGTTCGAATATGAGCGCAGAATTGTGCGAAGTTTCATTCGTCGACACTCGCGCTGTTCGTGTGAGCACGTGCGTAATTGAGGTTATAGTTGTAATGTAGCGCGACACATGTAACTGTTGTTAATTGAAAATACACTCGGGTAGTAGCGTACTGCAATAGTTATTCAGTTGGAAGTAAGAGCTTGAAAGGCTTTTACCTCGTGAAGGATACTGCTACGTGTTGCGTCTGGTATGAGCGTTGAAGGGCACGCTGAGTAGATTCATAAGCGTCAGACATTGAACTTATGTCAGGATAGACCGGCAAGACTCGCATCAGCTGGCGCGAACTTGGCGACAATTTTTGAATTATTCCGCACTGTCTATCTGAAAAGAGCCTCAATTCCTTATGATGCTTGTCGATGACTTAAACTCTGAATCTTAAATGTTAATTGATTATGGTAGTTGATACTACTTACGAAGACTAATAGTAAACTCATTATAGGGATTATCCACGTCCTTCTTGACGAGGACTGCCACTGGACACTTGTTTTCGGACTTCGAATAGGGAATATGTCTCCTGTCATTTAGGACTTGCAACAACCGTTGTCTTGAACTACGTTAAAAGGGACTTTCACTTCTTAGCTGAATAAGTACTGTATCGAGAGTGTTTAAATATTGAACATGTGCTTCTTGAATACATTTGCTGGTCATGTACTTCACTTGAATCCCATCCCTTATTTTCTGTCTAATCAGAGTGATCCTCACTTACAGGGCAAGGGGGCAGCGCCTCTTGTGGCTTCATAGTTAATTAAAGGCATAGTCGTCTCTTGGTCTTCACGACAAGAAGAGCTCTCGTTGCTTCTGACGCATCTGGAGACACTATGACAGCTTGTTGACAGGTAGAAGAGGGGGCAGTACATACCGTTTTGAATGAAGTTACCGAGCGGAGCGAATCCGTACAGATGCCTAATACGTTGGGTTTTCCCGAGTTTATTATCTTGTTTTTCCAGATGTTTTATGACATTATTGCTTGATCGTTGTCAGCAAGAAATTTTCGAAATCTAAAATGACAAATTTACGATGTTGTTTTGTCAAACGTTTTATTGGCAAAGACTGCTCTTACAATCTCGAATACTATTTTTTAAAGAAAATTGAATATAAATGTGTAACAAACTAAAATCTATATTATTAAAATTTGTTTTTCTAATTTTTTAATTTATAACATATGTTTTTGTCTCAATATTTTTATATAAAATTTAAAATAGTATTAGAATTTTATTTTTTATAATAAAGGATATTAATTTTTATTTGACTTCAATAAACATATATTAACTATTAGTTAAATTTGTTTTTAACTATTAAAAATCGATAATGATACATTTGTCCAATTAAACGTATGTTTAATTGAAAGAATTCTAAAAATAAATATGTACAAAATATATTCGATGATCCGGCTCGTTGCCCTTCCACTTGCCAGCAATACCTCCACCCAACATCTAACGTAGGTTTTTAGTATGATCCCAGACATAACTGGATGTAATATTTTGGCATAGTACAGTGATGCTATTCCCAGGGAAGTGTTTAATTATAAAATCTTACCACTTCTTCGAGTAGAGTCGCGTGTTATTTCTGCTATGAGTGCTGAATGACGCGTAGATTAGCTTGTCGACACGCGCTCCATGCGTATAGGTACGTGCTTTGGTGAGGTTAGGGTCGGCGAGGTGGGCGCAAGTGGCGCGAAGATTGATTCAAACAGATTACACTTCTGTCCGTAGCAAATGCACTTTAACCAGAGGTAATTTGAAGAAATATTTTGCCTCTCTCAACGTAGTGCATTATTGCTATTCCCTGGAAATTAAGAGGTTGTAAAGCTCATACCACTACGTCAAGAAGGCCGCGTATTGTGTCTGCTATGAGCGCTGAAAGGCGCGAGGATTGGCTTCGTGACCGTAGGACTTGTGTGATTCTCCGTGTAAATCCTTCCTCTATTTCAAGGCTCTTGTCAGGAGCACGACTCACTTATTTAGAGGAATTTATAATCCACGCTAAGGCGCAACTACTCATTATTCAAGAGTTCCCGCTTGAGAAGTCCGTCAGTAGTCTTCTCAATTGAGTAATTTTCCGTGCGCATAAGTAAGGGACGCACGCGACAAGCTCTCATCTCTTAGTGAAATTCTCTCAGTGAAGACGACATGGCACGGATCACGGCCTGCCTTAGCAGAACCGTCATGGAATATTCAATATGTTTCAACAGAGCCGCCACGGAACAACTAAGCCTTCAGTTTCGTGCGCGTATTCGACAGGTTTGAAGTTTTTCAATCAATGAATTATCAGCTATTACTCTACACAGCAACTACACTCCCCCTTATACCAGTCAGTCAGTTTGACAAAATATATATAATATAATAATTCTACCAGACTCTGTAATAATAAGCTAGCAAGCCAATAGTGAAGCCATAATCATTTGAACCATTTAAGTACGCCATAGTTAAGCAGTCAAGAGTGCTGATTGAATTACAAGAGTGATTATTAAATAAGAAGCGCACCACCCACATACTTATCATAGAATTAGATAAGACAATGAATTTTTGTGAATTTAATCGAAAGAGAAATCAAATATTAAAAGCACTTACGCGCCAGCCTCGTTCGGCCCTGATGGTGCAAATACAGCAACCGCGATAGGCACTACACAATCGCAAGGCTCCCTCGAACGAACAAGGGCATTCTTACTTGAGTCAACTAAGAGGCGATTCGCCTTCTGTAAGACTACTGTCTTCGAATGCTGATTTCCGGACGAGGCGTCGCGCCTTCTGTAAAATCATACTTGTATGTGTATAATTCAAACTCAATAAATATCATGAAAATCAATTTGTTGATTACTGAATTGCAGCATTAGCCTCCACAAGTGAAATGGTGGATACGGTCTAATCTAAACATACTGATATGTCGACCACCGGGTGACTGAAATTCCGAACAAGTTCATTATCCATTATTACGCACTAATTCAGACGATTTTCAGACTATAATCAGACATCATTTTCTTGTACTAGATGGCTACAAGTTCATTCAAAAAGTAATTTTCAACTGATTATTTGTTCCATCATAAATAAAAAATAAATGATAAAATATTATAGAACTTAATTAATAGATTATTATTCTATTAAATATATTAATACTTTATATAATTGTTCGAAATTATATTGATGTAATTCTTGGCTCGAACTGCCAATGCTTCAATAGCTTAACTTGCCGCCTGCCCAAGCAGACTACCGGGAAAGAGGTAGGTGGTGGAAGGACTCTACAAGTCGACCACAACATCAAGTTGACCACAAAAAATACGCGGTAAACACAAATGTGCCTGGTTGGTTTTCCCGTCGCCGGTTTAATAGTAAGGTTGATGTATATTCTTCTGGTCAGTGGATCTCCGCAAGTACTTTGGTCACTAGCTTACCAATTCGTACGAGTGCGTAAAGTTCCTTCCCGACCTGGTGCTTCACTACAGAATAGCCCCTTTCAAACTGAACTTTCCTTGAGATAGTCCTTGGCTACCCCCGCTAGTCGTTGCTTCAATTTTTTGATTCGGACAGCAACTTTTCGCTGCCTTATTCCCACCTTTAAGGCCGCTTGCCATGATTGCCCACTCAAGGAGCTTCTGGTCTTAGTTTTCCAATCAGAGCGCGCCGATTTTCGGCGTTGTGCTAATTGTACACGCCCTTTTCCCACTTCCGAGGAAATTAGGCATGACAAGGAGAATATCGGAAAAGCATCGCTGGCGGTTACGCCTAAAGTGGAAGAATTACCCCTCTCCGGGACTCATCGTGGTGGGGGTTGATTCATAGTCTAGCTTCTTCACCTAGCCGATGCAAGCGGCAACATTTAGCGTAATTGACAACAATGCATAGTATTATAGTAATATTATAATCGCACGTGCGACGCAGATTATCGAGTGTCGGAAGTGCCGAGTTTCGGGTTGCCATGAATTTAGAGAAATGTTTTTCACTCAATTGTTTTCAAGTAATTCTAATACTCAAAAATATACTCGTATAACCAGTCTAGTCGAGTTTGATGTTAAGTCGCAAGGCTCGTTTATTGCATTCCAAACAATTACTGTGTCTGCAGTTCAAACGCCATAAAGTGGCTGTTTACGAGAATCCAGATGTACGAACTTTTTCGAGTCTCCAGCACCCTTGGCAGGACCTTCTTCGATTTTATGTCTGTTCGATAATTCCCTTTTATAATAGCTGTTGAAAGTTTTCTAATGAATATAATTCAAGAGATTTTCTTTTCACTCTCGAACAATAATATTAATTTAATAAATAATAAATATTACAAATTGTCTTATACCATTATTAGTATAAATTATATAAAAAATATATTGTTGTATAATATGTAAATAGATTTCTTACTTTATTTTGATCATATTTGTCAAGTTAGCTGGTATTAAATTACGAAATTGAATTACGCAATAAATTTATTTTTCTTGTAGGAAAAATACAAAAAAGAAATATTTAATCTATATAAATTCATTAATAAATTGACGCAAACAAAGAATATTTGGAATATCTTAGATTTATTGGAAATAATAAATAGTGTTTTAAATTATGATTTTATGATTTAACATGGATTAAATCATTCACTAATTGATAAATTTTCTGCGAACTATATTTTTGCAGATAATCTTAATATAAATATATAAAAAATATGCTTCTAAAATAGGTTAAAAAAATTAGAAAATTGTTTTGGGCAAAAAATATTGATTTTGTAACGAATTCGAAATAATTTTTCAATCCATTTAAGTTAATACAATATCTAATATGTAATTTTCTATAAATTTCACTCAATAATATGCCTAATGTTTTATCTACCAAAGGATTGTTTCTATTCCTCGATTAATCTATTTTATCATATATTGCAGTTGTATGAAAGAAATTTATCAACTAAAAAGAATACATGACATCCATATATTAAACATAACTAGTCAATTTGTAAATCAAGATTTACATTAAAACTGAAAGTATAGGCTAGAATAATTAAAATTAATTAAAATATTATCATATAAGTTGTAGTTAATTAAAATTAATTCTTAGAAATTTTTTAATTGTCCGTTTAGTTTTTTACTTAATGCTTTATCATCACCAATTATCTGCATTCTATGAATCGCAACATATCATCCCTCCTAAATCATCTATATGCTCAAGAAAAGACTACCATTTGTCACAAATTTTCACATTAATCAAAAATTTGAATATTACTAAAATTTATAATAAATAAATACACAAGCTTACCTTATTTATAAAGAAAGGTTAAAATAATCAATATTTATACGTATGCATAAATATTTTATAGTTTCGTAAAATAAAATTCATTTAATGAAATTTATTAAATTAAATTCTTTTTATAGAATTTTTTTAAATAAAATTCATTTTATAAAATTTCTTAAATTAAAATAAATATTTACAATAATTATAAGTTTAAATAATTTTAATTTTATTTAAAATTATTTTATAATATACAAATTTCATGCTCATATCAAACTATAATTTAGAATAATTTAGATACTCTTACCTATCATTTAAATTTCCGAACATATATACACCGACTGGTCCTCCAGCGTTAAGGGCGACCAAACCCAGTGTTGGATAAATTTCATAATCACAAACTAAATCAAACTAAAATACAATAAAAATATTTAAATAACTATTTATATTAGATTTATCTATAAACAATTTTGTATATTAAAAATACAAGTTGAAAAACACAAATATACACTAGATATTAAGAATATTATAATGAAAAGAAAACTGTTCTGAAAAACATAATATTAAGTGCTTCTAATATCAGTTTCTTTATTTATTTATTTTTTTTTTTTGTAAAAGTAAGTTCTTTAATCCCTCGAGTTTTGAATATATTTGTTTATTATATATTATGCATCTGTTACAAATTATTTGACTAATTTAAAATTAGTAGTATTGAATGTAATTGCAATAATTTGTTGGTCACTTATTATATAAAGTTATTTTAAAAGTAATGTATATTAATAATAATTTATTTTGAAAAGTTATGATCTTACGAACAGAATTGTTCATTTATTAGTTTTTTATTCAATCGTTAACTTCATAATTATATATGTATATTTACATTTAATTATTTATTAATTTATATATAATAACATTAAAAATACTATAATTTAAATGATCTCGTAACATTATTTACTAAACTGGATTTACTTATTACATCAAGAAATTAAAAAATAAATAATATAGAAAATAAAATAAAAGTAAATTAAAATAATCTAAAAGTTGATTTACATTAACTCTTAAAGAATCGTTACAGTAAAATAATAAAGAGTTTTTTGAATAAAGATAAAAATTTAAATAATTTTTTACTAAGATTTGTGAAATTTTAAAATAATTATCGAAAATCTTTAAAGAGCGACATGACATTCAAGGTCAATTATTATGGTATATGTAAAAAAGTTTTATATTAATATGTTTACTAATAATTTGAATAATTGCTTATGTTATCTTTTTTAATTTTGTAAAATAAGTGACTATATTTCATATTGTAACTATGTGATATTGTTCATATATTATTAGATTAACCAACTCAGTAACACAGAACATCAAAGTTTCTATGAAAAGAGCGGACCTCGAAAAATAGAATATAGGGATGATCAATAGAATGATATGTTTTGATTAAATTAAATTTAAATTTCGTAGCGATCAGAAAATAAAATAATCGTAGTGAGATAATGTAATAATGAGAAAACAAAAAATGCTAAAAAATATTTTGAAGATGATAGACATGAAAGATAAATTACATAGAATTATTAAAGTATCAGAGAATAGAAGCAAATACAGTGCTACATGTTCAAAAATGATAATGATTCTTTAAATTATATAATCAAGACTTATTCGATTACAACCTTTTCCTTTTTAATATAATTTAACGTGTACAATTTTGCCTAGACGTTGTATCAAACTGATCTTGCATTATTAACACCAAAATGATTGTGCATTACGAACAAGGGTATTTTATGTAAGGATAAGCAGATGTATAATATTATCATTAAATTAAAACCATGTTTTTAATATTTTTTTCTATTTTCTTATGTCATTGTTTTTATTATTCTACTATTATTTTATATTATCGATATATTTTCAGAAATTTAGCTTTATTATGCAGGAGTTGATTTGTAAAATAAATTGATTCTGAAATAAAAAAATATTTATATTATTTTGGTCAAGGCTAGATAATATAACAAAATTGAATATTGCAATTTCAAATTTCTCTTGAAAATTCTTATTCTTAAAATTTTAAACATTTTTCAGTTAATTTTAATGATTAATTAAATTATCAATCATTAATGAGCAACAGTACATTTTCTAGATTGCAGATATCTAGGGTTATATTTTAATCTTATTAAATAAACGATAAAAGTATTTATAATCACTGTAAACTGTATTTTAAAAATAAATATAAAAATAAAAATTTTAAATATGTTTTTTCATGTCTTATTTATTTATTTTTATGACTGTACTTTAAACAAATTATTTTTTTATTGATTAAATATGTATCTGTTCGGGATTAGAGCAATATAGAAAAATTTAAAGATGTGAAAAGTGCAAGCTCTCGGACTCTTATATTTATAAACATTGATTCTGCGAATTCTTGTATAGTCCACTCCTTATTTTCTAGTGCCATACAATATTTCCGCATAGCAATGTCGATAAAAATTCTCGAACCTTCCAAGACAGTGTCCTTCTAGACTTTTCGAATATTCTGGAGCTTAGTTTCTGACGTCATCAAGACTTTCGGCCTAGCAACAAGACCAAGCACTGTTGCTAGCGTTGTAAGCTGCCACGCGAATATTTAAGAGCAGCTTGCCACGTACCGGGGGTCACTGTATTTTTACCAATCATTCACTCATCAGTTATTGCTCACAGTATTACTCAATAATCAGTTATCAGTCATTACTCACACAGCCACTAAACTCCGCCCTATACCAGTCAATCAGTTTACTATATACGCACATAATTGTGCCAATAATAAGCTAGTAAACCAACAGTGAAGCTATAATAATTTATAAACATTTAAGTGCGCCATAGTTAAGTAATCAAGAGTGCTGATTGTATTTCAATAGTGAATATTAAACTACAAACACACCACCTACATACTCATCACAGAATTGGGTAAGACATGAATTTTTTTTTTTTAATTAAAGAAGAAACCATATTGAAGGCGCTAGAGCGTTAGCTCTTGTGTACGGTTTTTTTTCTCGTACGGCTCTGTAGGCGTAAATGTACCTTTCGCGATAAGCATTTATTACAAGAGCATTCATTGGATCCCGAAGCTCCCGCAAACAGCTGAATGTGTACAAGCAAACACCGAGTAAAAGGGCAGATATTGGATACGTTACCATCACGTGAAAATAGATGCACTAGGCCAGGTTAGATGATATACAACTTCCAACCCAGGTATGTAGTGCTACCAACACCACGTGACAACTACCATCAAGATTCCGCAAATCTTCAGCACCATCTAAGAATCATATATATGTGTAGTCTGAAAATAAATAAAGAGAAAAAACGCCACTATACTCTTCCACTTACCAGCAATCTTCCCACCGAACATCACTGGGAAGTTTTAGTCTAATCCTAGACAGTATCAATATTATTAAAATTCAAATAATTTCATAAAAAAAATTTATAAATAATCCTTGATTTTACTTAACAAATATAATTTATTATATTATATGTTTTTTTAAATAATTTAATAATTATATTATTTAAAACTATAAATGTACCTCAATTACAACAGATGAAGATACTTCCGATTGATTATATTCCCATCCTTTGTCACATGGTATAATTGACAAAGTATCGTTTGAAAATATTGAATCTATAGACGACGTCAATAATACATCTGTCCAATTAATATCGTATCTTGTACATTGGCTATATGTATTATTAAAATTCTAGAAATTATATGCTAAATTAAGTTAATAAATAAATTTGAGTTTAAAAATACAAATATTCAAGTAACAAATAAAAAATTGAAATTGATAAATTATTTAGTAATACTTTATTTAATTTTCACTGTATATTATATGTGAGAAAAATCTATTTGCTAATTCATTTTTTGAAGTATAACTAAAAAGTCGTTCGTTTCATAATCTAATTATTTCAGTTTCTAATATTAATTTATTAATATATATTCTGAATATCGTCAACAAGAATTATTTGTGCCAAATAAGATTTTATTAAATATTCATTAAATATGTTGGTTCTCAAATATGTAATAGAAAAACATGTGAGAATAAGAGACTCCGTTTAATAAGGCAATAAAATATCTGACAAGTAATGTCATGAAAATTGTATTTAAGACTTCAAAACTTTCCTGCTCATAATTAATTGTACTAGTGTCATAAAACATCTGGAAAACTCTAGCGGAACGTGCTCATACTCCCAGTGCAGTAGAACCTAATGGGTTTACTGCCGGGAGAACCCCAAAGTAGATTCGAAACGAATATCAGATATGCGTAAAGCATTGAGTACAAACATTTACTAAAACCCAAAACCCGTACGTGCAACAACATGCAATGACCATACGTGCGCACTCGGCCTTTAAGACAATGCTTGCATTGTTCTTGGCTATGCCACATCTGGTCGATCGTATTGAAAAATTGACCACGCACAAGCGGACCCTTCTTCTAGCCAAGTCCCAGAGAAGGATGAGGCAACCAAAGAGAGGTGACCAATGGAAAAGGCTCGCCACCTTCCGACACTTTCCCAATTAGCAAATTCGGAACTGAGCCCGGAAGGAAGTGGAAATGAAGGCGTGCATAATCTATTGTGCGACCCAAGATCAACCACTGATTGGTTAATTAATAAAGGAAGAAGGGATCCCAAGTGGAGCGGGATCAGTGAATCATTTTAAGAAGGGACTACGTAATGTACCCTCACTTACTCTTTCCAAATACTTCTTACAGTGAAGGATAAGTCACGACCAACTCTCACGGAGGAGGACCGGAGAGATGAGTCGTTTAGCTAGCTGAGTTTTAATAATAAGTTCTTTCCACTATTGTGAATTAGTGTACAGTTGAATTGATCTCATCAAGACTGGATTGCGTGGGACCTGACCACTTGTGGTCTCACTTGGAGACAAGGAAGAACTGAAGGGTTGCAACATTGCAAGGGAACGTAATAACAAGCCATCGAAGAGAGACTGGAAAATCACGATACACTGCAAGTAAGTCCTTACAGCTAGTACTCATTCTTGATTTCTCGGCTTATGTAGAAGACGGACGGATAAAGTCCAACTACGGAAGCTTCCCGGACATACTCTTGAACAAGACCAGCTATAAACGCCACATTGGCTTCGCAATCCCTCCAACTGCAAGTTGTTCCAGCCACAGATGGCGCACAGCTTCGCATAACCTCCATCTCGGCTCTCTTACGACCGATATTTAAAGGCAACTACACACGTGTTAAGATAAACACAATGGCATTCCAGTGTTCGATCAGAGCACTACAATCATGATAACCTCTTAGCGATAATATTCAATAGATTATAACCTGCTTCATTCATAGTAAATATATTTCAACACCACAAGATTATCAAGAAATATAAAGTTCGTCTGTAATTCACCCTTTTGTAAATCAATTCAAATAAATAGAAATAATAAAGACATGTGTTAATTATTAATCAGTGCATTCACCCTTTACTTGCCCGGCAACCCCACATAACATCTAGTGGGTTTTATTGTTCTAAGTTAATTATTGCACGTTTGGCTGACTAGTCAAATTGTGGGATTATTTTCCGAACAACGATCATTCCCAAATTCTTTGTACATGTAGAGGACATCAGTGGTTACAAATATCCTAAAGTACGAGTGATTGCAGTCATAAATTTCCGAATAATTTAAGGTAATAGCATAGGATTTGGGCATCAAATAATGGTGATCTAATAGCCCGATTCCTCCCAAATTATTTGTACATGTAGAGGACATCAGTGGCTACAAATATACTAAAGTACGAGTGATTTCAGT
>NW_011948419.1:10734661-10758663 GCF_000503995.2 Ceratosolen solmsi marchali
ACAGCTTCGCATAACCTCCATCTCGGCTCTCTTACGACCGATATTTAAAGGCAACTACACACGTGTTAAGATAAACACAATGGCATTCCAGTGTTCGATCAGAGCACTACAATCATGATAACCTCTTAGCGATAATATTCAATAGATTATAACCTGCTTCATTCATCGTAAATATATTTCAACACCACAAGATTATCAAGAAATATAAAGTTCGTCTGTAATTCACCCTTTTGTAAATCAATTCAAATAAATAGAAATAATAAAGACATGTGTTAATTATTAATCAGTGCATTCACCCTTTACTTGCCCGGCAACCCCACATAACATCTAGTGGGTTTTTATTGTTCTACGTTAATTATTGCACGTTTGGCTGACTAGTCAAATTGTGGGATTATTTTCCGAACAAACATTTATGCAAAAAATAATAGAATACATTGAAATCTGTTAACATTATTATTATGGTCTCGATATGAAATCCATTTTATAATAAATGAATAATTATAATATTTAACTAAAACATAACGATCGAATTGCAACTGTATGTTTAATCCTTTTGTATTAGCAGTTATTATATGACAGTATTTAAGGATATGTACTTGTCAACTAAAAAGTTCAACCTATTGAACAATGTAATAGTAAAAATTACAGGTAATAAAAAACATCATGAACAAAAGCTTGGGTAGATTAAAAAGATAGGGGATAGATTAAATACTTAAGTCGCAAATAAGAAAAGTTTAGACTTTGAACTAAGATAAAACTTGAAAATTTAAAAATATACAATTTCATTTTTGTTTATTATGTTATAAATTCTAAAGTATTCATTAACTGAGATTAATAAATTAATAATATTTTTTTTAATTAGAACTATATTTTGTAAAATTTGAATACTTTCTCTATCGTGAAATTTTGTTAATCAGTCTTACATTTTTTATTGCTAATTGTAGAAAATTAATATAATTGCAAAGGTTATGATGTTAAACTAACAAAATTTATATTTGCATATCACTAATGTCTAAAAAAACTAAAAAGAAATAAAAAACCTCCCAGTGATGTTCGGTGGGAGGATTGCTGGCAAGTAGAACAGGGAGGTGCATTTATTCAATATTATCACACAGCGTATCTTGGGTTTTCTCTTTATTTACAGACTATACAATGAATATGATTCTAAGATGATATTGAGAATCTGTGAGATCTTGTAGGTTGGTGGTAATTATCACGTGGCGTTAGCATGCATGACACGCAGAGGTAGGTGATTGCAAATCTTCTGATCCTTAACCTAGTGCGCTTGATGGTAAATGGTTACACTGAAAGTAATAGGTCGTAAATCTCTAGACCCTTTCGTGTTATGCCCGTGACGTATATTACTTGTGGCTGTTCGCGGGACCTTCGCGATTCAAAATACTTAGCAGAGCAATGTGAGGCTAGCGGTCTTGCACTTTCAATATATGGTTTTCCTTTCAATTGACTTCACTGTAATTTTATTTGTCTTACCTAATTCTGTAACTAATGTCTAGTTTAATATTCACCTTTGAATTACACTTAGCATTCGTGTCTAAATTACACAAATTACATTTAAATTACGTAAATACAGCGCACTTAAATGATTATAAATTCTTATGGCTTCACTATTAGCTTACAGATTACATTACAGATCTGAAATTGCTTTAATCCCGAACAACTGATGATCCGGGACTAATTAATTTCTTGGTTATAGAAATATTAAAATAATACATACTCTAATAAGAGTTTAATAAGAGTTTTTAGATTATGAAAGTTTTGCACAAGTCTTTCAAATGAATGTAATTTATTGAAGGCCGAAATATTAATAAAAGCTGTAATAATTAAGACTATTCATTAATAAAAACTGAATTGTTGAACTACAAAAGAAACTAAAGATAAGCATGGTTAATTTCTATATAGATAATATGTATATTATATATATTATTGATCAAAAGTTGTAGTGATGTAATTCTTGGCTCGAACTACCAATGCTTCAATAGCTTGGTTTGCCGCCCGCCCTAGCAGTAGTTGAAAAGATAATATGTATTAACGTACATATTATTAGATATTACAGCGATGTAGTAGTTTAATATTTGATTCAGCGGTGAGAGGAACACGAATTGTGTGCGGTGTGACTCCTTTACTCACCAGCATGCACTATTCTTGCTTTGAATTACTAGCACTTATTTCTGCGTTGAGTGAATTTTAGGCTTGGTTTCCTTGGACAATTGATTTCTATTACTTGACCTTTCCCTAGACTGCTCACTCTAGCTCTATGTGACTTGTCCTTGCGGAAAAAGGTCCTTGGCTGCCCACGCCGACTGCCTATTCCAATAATCCCGACTACGTGTCCCTGGTATCCCCGCGGATAGCGACTTTTCGCTGCCTTGTTCCCATCTTTAAGGCCTCTTACCATGAGTCCCCACTCAAGGAGCTTCTGGTCTTAGTTTTCCAATCAGGGCGCGCCGCTTTTCGCCAGCATGATGAATGTGCACGCCCTTTTCCCACTTCATAAGAAATTAGGCTTCGACAAGAGAGTATCGAAGGAGTATCTCTGGCGGCAATGCGTGAAGTGGAAGGTTTGCCCCTCTCCGGACTCATCGTGGTGGGGGTGATTTTTGGTCAAGCGTCTTCGCTTGTCCTATTCAAGCAGTAACATTTGTCGTACTTGACAACATTGGATGCGTATGCCTTCGTGGCATTGAAGGCACACGTGCGACGCAAAATATCGAGAGTCGCACGTGCCGAGTTTCGGGTTGCAACGGATTTTAAGAAATGTTTTTCATTCAACTGTTTTGAAATATTTTAATCCTAAAAATAAACTCTTGTAAACAAGCTAGCCGGGTTTTGATGGCAAGTCGCAAGGGTCTTCATTGCATTCAAAACAATTACTTCGTCTTGAATACGAAAGGCAATAAATGGCTGTTTATGAGTTCACATATGTACAAACCTTTTTGAGTCTCATGTGGTCATGGAGAGACTTTCTTAGTTTTTCTTATCAGTTCGATAATTCCCTTTTTATTAGCTTTTGAAGGTTTTTCTAGTAAATATAATTCGAGCGATTTTCTTTTCACTCTCGAACAATTATATAATATTGTTCGAGAATGTAAGAATACTCCCAGCTTATTAGCCATCTGGAAAACTCGAGATAAGAGTTCCGGAAAAAGCAAACCCGTGATTATCTAAACAAAAACAATTCATAAACACATCCGAGATATGCGATCAAGAGTCTAACGAAACACGTCATAAAACAACGAGAAATTCGACGCGACCATATCATAAAGATCCATAAAGGCAAGTCGTAATACTTCTGGCATAATCAAGTCATAAAAATATAAGCAAAAACCATCTCGTCTGACATCCGAAAAAGGGATATTAAAAGCAACACTGCATGCATACATTGTTGTCAAACCCAGCTCCATGTGGCTCAGATAGTAAAGCGAGAACGTGCCAATGAAGTCCCCCTCATAGTGGGGATGCAATTAAGAAGCGCTCTGATTGGACACGCCCAGAAATAGGCGCTCTGATTGGCGCCAAGAAGGAGGAAATTCGTAAAGACCACGCGTGGCCGAGAATGCTTTTAAGAAAGATGCCGGCAAGGCGCACGAGAGTCTCTTCTCGCAAGAGAAGCCGGCAAGGCTTCTTATCCAAAGGAACGCCTAATAACAAGGATGTCGACATACACAATAAAGGCGAATTATGAGGCAAAGCCTAGTCATATCCAACTCAAAACAAGTGTAAGATAACTGCAAATCAAATCATACACTTGCAGCAAAGCAAGGCAAGGAAAAGGGAACAATAAAACAGTGGTGCACAAAGCACAACATAATTATAACCTATAAGCAGCCGCTCGAGGCAAACAATACGAGGTATCGCCAGAAAAAAAAAAACTTAAACTACAAGCTGCCGCACGAGCACAACCTGCAGACATCACCAGCTTCCATCAAGAGCACAAAATCTGCAGAACTCAGAGTGTAATAAAATTCTGAAAATTTAACAGAAAGAGCTTATAAATATTGTCTATTAAATAAATAATAATTATTTTGTAACATTTCATTATATACAAATCAAATCATATTAAAATGTTTGAAATCATTCAAGAAGATCATGATTTATGAAATTCTACAAGTGATAATATGTTTGATAAAATAATGTAATAAATCTACATTTCTAAACTTGAATTTATTTAAATAGAGCAAAACGTGTACAGTGATTTAAATTAAATTTAAAAGTCTTCAGAAGTTGTTAAAACATACATATATATATATATATATATATATATATATATATTGTGTTCTTGTTTCCATTTCTACACTATTTCGAATAAACACGTGTCAATTTACGCATGATCATACAATTGTGTAATCTTATGTACGAACAATTTGAGCACCTACATCACCATATTTTTTATTTAAATTTCGTAATAAGTATTTCAATGCTATAAATTTTAACCGTATCACATTCATTTAAATACAAATATATTGTGTACCGGACTTATTTCTTTGATCATATCAATTGGGGTCATTATGTAGCTATCAATCAAAACACGTATTTCTATAAGAAAATATTATATCAGCACAATAAAAGAAATTAATTTCCAGAAAAATATGTAATAGTCTAATATAATATAATATACCAAAATTTCTAATCAGAAAAAATAATAATTATGACTGTTACGGATTACAGCAGTTTTAAGCGGTATACAAAGTGTGAGAGGTAAAGACACCTGTGCTTAGTCAGAAACATTTGCGCGCCGAGTCATAAACACAATTTTGTGAAATCGGGAAACTTCACTACGCAAAATATTCGAATATTACATTATAATTCCGACTAACAAGACCGACGAACTCCCCATGGCTAAACTCTAGTCACGTCAATCTAACAATCAGCATGACAAGAGTGATCCAGAATTCACCGGAATCGCAAGCCTGTACTAGGATATTTAAGGAGCTGCGCTTGACGCTCTCGACCTTGCTGGTACCAATCACGCGCTCTTCACATCAGGCTCGATATCCAACCTGCAATCGCCATCATGAAGCCATAACAAGCATCAAGCAACCTAAAGAAATAATAGCGATGCCACAACTATACCGGCACCCACGCCTCCGTACGTAACGCACCACGCTCGTTCCTTACTACTACTCTTACTAGTTCAATCAAGCATTCATCACGACAGGATCGCCATTGTTCAGCTCGGCTCCAGCCAATACTACTGAGATCGACTCCAACACGTACGTAAGCTACGCTATTACACTCGCTCTTGCATACCATCAATACAACTGAGATCGACTCCAACACGAACGTAGGCGAGATTATTACACTCGCTCTTACGTATCATCAATACAACTAAGATCGACTCCAACACGTACATAAGCGAGACTATTACACTGCCTCTTACGTACCATCAATACAACTGAGATCGACTCCAACACACACGTAAGCTACGCTATTACACACGTTCTTACGGGTTACCAATACACGGCTCCTGTCAACTACGTAAGCAGCAACACTACTCACATACACCAATACCGCAAACTATCGATATCACGGTATGCGGTACGAGTGAGTCTCCCACTCCGTCAAGCAGTGACGTCACACGGACATCCTCCCACCACCAGACCACTACAGCGCTCATCCTACGCCAGCAGCTAAGGCGGCCCCAACTCGCTGCCCCTACCAGCGCGAGTCTCCCACTACTACTACAAATTCATAAGGAGAAGGGGAATCAACATCCAGGCTATCAAGAATACACTTGCAGAATTATCGTCACTAATATTAATTGAAGAAACTCTCATCTATTCATTGTATCATACATTCATTTCAACATCCATAGATCACTGACTATTTATTATATTTATTATATTCAATAAAGGGAAAGACACTACACTCTAAAGGCAGTATTGAGTTATTGCATTGCTCCTTCCGCTTTCCAGCAAGCCTCCATCCACCATCATAGGGAGGGTTTTAGTCTGATCCCAGACAATGACAGTGTTTGACACTGATGAATTTCAGAAAAAGTAGGTCATACGCGCTGTGCGGCGCACGGCACGCGCGCTCGGTCCGGGGCGCGCACTCGAGCAAATGTTTATAAACAAAACTCGGCAAGTCCGAGCAAAGTTTTACGACATGAAATCTAATATACTACAAGGTCACACAAATGTATTACGCCTACTTTTCTCTCGTCGAATTCTCGAAGGTTCTAAATTTTTTTTTCTACCCCCCGTGTAAGAATTAGTGCAACAACGACGATGCGTTGTTGTCAGCTAAGTGATATATAAGGGACGCACGCGGCGCGCCTCGCTCTCTCGCTGAAAAACTCCCTTGCTGAAAGCCTCTTCCTTGCTGACCGGCTCTCTTGCCGAACCACCCTCGACCAACTGCGCTTGCGGCTAACATCTCGCCGTGATTCGACCGCAGTGACCGACCATAGTGAACCGATTTAATCATCTACCGATAGAAGCCATGGCACACGGGTTTCGATCAGCCCTGAGCAAAACCGCCATGGAACGGTCGGTATTTTCATCAGAGCCGCCACGGAACGATCAAGCTTTCGGTTCGTGCGCGTATTCAAAAGGCTCATACGCTCATTGTAATCTCACTTCGCGCTCGCTCAAGTGTAATTGCCGCTCAGTGATTTAGTATACTGTAAAGACGACACGTGGCCATATAATCAGTATTCAAGTTAACAATACACGTGTGCATTAATAAACGAAAATCGGCAGATTTAGTGCTGATTACAGTGAAGCCAATTGGAATAGTAATCAAAGGGGACATCAATTACACAGCAACTAATACACCTTGCCTGCAGCTCACAAGGTACATCTTTTTATATTAATAAATTAGCTAGTCACACCTCGCACAAACATAAGTCGGGCAAACTTACGCTCTTTCGAACTAACACTTCGAAACTGTACAGGCCTGCTAGCAGAGATAGGGCACACTTACGCACTTTCGAACTAACACTTCGACATCGTACAGGCCCTCAACAGCTGACACAAGTGTCACTGTGATTTACGCACGTTGTCAAGGAAGGACAACAACAGATCGACTAATAGACTATAACTACAGATTATCAAATCCTTCAAGAGCTCAAAATCTTACCATTAACAACTCATACCTGTGACTAGATTCTTCTACTGTCCCCATAAATTATTAAAGACACAATAGATTACATAATAAATTCCATACAACATCTCACACCACATCAAGTATAATTATTCATACATCAAGTACACTTGATTCAACTACCATCTTCTCATGCTACCTCACAAGCATGATTGATTGACTACACCAGCTGATATTTACAACATCAGCATTACCTCAACTTCAAATACTCAGTCATATCCATAGAATCTTCAATAATCAAGAATACAAAAACATACCCACATTACTGCAATAGAATTATCTCTCTCTACACAACAGTGCAATATTATTATAATCATTTACAAATAATAAACATTGTTTTTACTAAATACATGATATTTTTCAGCCTTGTCAATTATTATTTCCTTTGAAGTTATCCTACCGAGAAACTAATTCACTGAACTATTGAATTGGTAGTTAGAACCATAAATTAAACCTTTAAAATCGAACAGACAGATTTATTAAATAAATGTTTTCAATTATACGTATCAATACACTTAAGTATATAGGAAGTATAAAATTAATTAACATATCTTACAATAATTTATATTCAAACATATAATTTTTAAAAGCTGCGAACAAATTTATTTTTTATAACCATAAATTTATAAACTAATAGTAATAACAAAAAAAGTCTTACCCCAATAGTGGGTATAGCTATGCTTTTTCTTGTTGTTGCATTTAAATTTTCAAGTTCAGGTATTCTACACCAATGAGAAGGTGTATTTGACATAAATAATTGATTAAAAGCACAAAATCCACAGGGTAAGCAAGCCGGTAAGCATATAAACCACAGCAATTGTTTTTGATATCTACCAAATTCTCCGAGAATAGGTAAAAGCTCGTCCAGATCAAATACATCCTACGAAAATAACGAATTTTAATTATTTAAAAACAAATAAGTACATAAAAATAGTAAATTATTTACAGGTAAATAATGAAACTATTGAAAATACAAGCAATTTAAAGATGTGGATAATCATACATTACACATGTATCATATGATTTAATATTCAACATGAAAATCCATAAAAGTTTCAAACTTCACAGGTCCATTTATAGCAAATTATTTATTTCGCAATAAAAGGAAAAATCAAGTATATAAGTGCGATAATTTCCCACAATCGAACAATCATAATTTTAATTTATTTTTGCAGTATTATAAAAAATAGAACTCAAAATATTTAATCTTTACCATTGTGACTTTTGAATTAGAAAATTAAATAATGATTTATTTATATCAATTATATGTAATTTAATTTTTATTCTTATTTTAGATTCACAGTTATCTCTTAATCTATATTCTCTCACTTAATCAAAATAAAAACAATCTAATCGATAGTGTCAACCTAATGTACCATCTCACGATAAAATAACATCTCGAAATAAATATTAGCAAATAGTTGAAAATTTTACAATAATTTATTGTATTTACATCACGCCGTCTCATAATGGATACCTTGAAATGTTTTTTAATTCTGCAACTCACCTTTTAAAAATAAAAAAATTAAATCAATCATTCTAGTAAATTTGAGTAAGCAATTATTATTCAATAATATACACACGCGTAAGCTCATACAGGGTTACTTAAAAGTACATATTTCTGCATAAATTGGAAATTAGATTTATTTAAAAATCTATCATTGTGATTAATAATATATGCATTATGTAAAATACTACACAAAATAACAGTAACATCTATTAATAGTATTATATTTGCAGAGATTTACATAGCGAGAAAATATCCGAAATGCAACAAAATTAATATTTGTATACACATTAAAAACAATTTTAGACTAGAGAATTTTTCATGGCTCGTTCAATTAAAATATGAAAAGCAAATAATGTTAAGAATGCATTCTTTAAGGTCAGTTAGTACTCTATTCTTCGGACCACCTAATGGTCGAATCGTTTCCAAAAGAAAGTTGAATGTAGGTCCACAAATGGTCATAATTACAAGTGATTCGAGCCATAAATTTCTTGTACTTTTAAGAAAATTTCACTCGTGTATCGATATTAAATGCAGGCCACCTAATGGTCAAATCGATCCCAAAATGGGGCTGATTCTAGGTGTCATTTGCGACTACGAATAACCTTAATTGTATTAGTTGTGGTATTAGTAATCTTAAAATAAATTGTTTAAATTAATTTTCACAATTAAAGAAACTTGGAAACAAATAACACAAAAATATTTCAAATCAAAAGAAACGGATAAAAAGGTTAATAAATTATAAAACAAATATCATTTGTTTTCAAAATTAATTAAACTTAAAATTTTAGTTATAATTAAATCAATAGTTGCTACAGACTATTATACATTACACAAATTATATACTTGTTTTAATTACGCAGGTAATATGCTGTATAATTTAAAAAACTATAAAGTGAATATACCAGAAATAATTAATAATTTTTATATATCATTATTATAAATATATAATTTTTCACATTTTCAATTTAAGACAAAGTATACCACAATAAAGATTAATATTAAAAATTTATTAAAAATTTATTTAAAATAAAGAAATAATTTCTATTTCAATATTTATCATATTTAAATTATTCCATATAATATTAAGTCTTGTACAATTCACAATTATTACATTATACATTAGAAACTTTAATAAATCATTAAAAACTCCAAAACCTATTGACTATTAATACATATTCAATAACCATATTGACTTATCTCATTTTAATTGTATACATAAAATGATATTTCATATGTGAATTTATCATTTTATCATAAGGGCAAATGTCCTTCTAGTACACTATTTATTTTAATTGAAAATCATGAACTGTATCAGTTATGAGTTATTATATTTTTAATTTTTTAATAATGACTGTATTGTAAAATGCTATTTTTTAAATTATATTATCAAAATCAAATAAATATTCTACGTAAACAAACTTCATTTACAATTTGAGGAATTAATTAAATAAATGTCATTGTAATGTTACAATTCTAAAAATTAAATTAAATTTTAAAATCTACATTTAATTAAGGTAAAAATTATATATATATATATATATATATAGGTTTTGATTCTATTAACTTCTATATAAAATATAAATAATGCTTTATGGAATAAATTATTTTATTTTATTTTATTTATACAGTCTTCGTAATTAGTTCAATCAAAAATGATATTTTTATTTAAAATTTGTCATAAACTATAATTATGTATTTGAAAGTTGATATAAAAATTTATAAAAATCTTATATATTTAAAAAGATAAGACGAAATACTGATTCATACAGATAAATATTTAAAATATAGAAATATGACATTTTGACAATAACCTTAATAGTGCATATATAAATATTTATACTTCAAAAAAATTATTTTTTTCTAATAAATATAATTTATAGATTTTTTTTCGATATTCAAAATATTTAAAACAGATAAAAAATATTTTCAAAAATACTTTATATAATAGAATTGTAGAAAATATTGATAAGAAAAAAAAAACAATTTTTTTGAATGTGATATCCATTAATATAATACATACTTTATAAAAATATATAGATATTTAGAATGAAAAAAACAAACAAGTTAATCAGTATAAAATAGTCATTATACACTTACATCAAAATGATCTTTGTCATTATCTTTAATAACTGAATTGGATGTCATATTATCCATCTGCTTTTTTATTTAGCACATTCATATGCGCGTATTTTTGTGCATGCGCACGCGCGCGCGCGCGTGTGCGTATATGTATGTATGCCTGAACGTTTATGACGTTTGAGTGTATATATATATATATATACATAAACTGCGAGAAGAAAATAAAAAACAAATAATTAGATATATGTCAATATTTATGAATAAGTAAAAAAATCTAGATATGACGATAGATATTAAAAAAAATTGAAAGGAGTGAAAGTAAAAGTAAAAGAGTTTGCAATACGAAAATAAATAATTACTATTTAACAGTAGTCTGATTTAGAATAATTTAATAAAGAGCCAAGTTGGAAGCTAAGCTTCTTAAATACATTTACTTAAATATCTTAAATACATTCTTAAATACACTAACAATTTGACCTATTTTCTATATATTTAATATTATTGCGAAACATACAGAACATTATAAGACTTCTTCAAATAATTATATATATTGCATTTACATAATATACTATTATAAAAATGATCAAATAATGAATTTAGATCTTGATAAAACTTTATTTAATTAAAAATAAAAAATGTCCAATTACTTTTTACACAATATTGACTATTAGATTAAATTTATACATATTCAATTAAATTCTGTATACATTCTGAATACATCTGCATATATCGTTCTGTTAAATGAAAAGTTATCGTATTTAATTAAGAGAAAATTATTAAAATTTGTACAGTAAATTTACAATTTACTATTCTACCAATCTTTATTTTTACTATAAACATAAATAAATATAATAACCAAAATCTCCACATTTTACTAACATTTTTCGATGTCTACCTTATGCGTTGATAAACTGATTTTCCAAAATGTGTCAGCTACAGAAATTTTAGATACTGGAGTATTGAAAAAAAGATTAGCGGTGGCAATTGTGGTGGTAACATCGTAATTATTCTACATTTGAATTCCATATATATTTTTATTATTTCAATTTAAAAGTATTTTTATTAAAAAGAATATATATTTCTTTCAAAAGAATAATATAGTAATAATATACTAATAATATAGATAATAATATTCCTTTAATATAGAGAAATCTGCAGTAGTCTATATATAGCAGTCTATAAATAATAATTATTATATATATATAATAATTTTGTATAGACATAGCAGAAATTTAAAATGTATTTATTAAAATATACACATTTATATTTACATTTTTTATTGTAATTTTATATTTAATGTTGATAATAAATGATAATAAATGTATGATACCAATAAAATATATTTATAATAAGTTCAAAATTGTAAGTGAGAGTCTATAATTTGATTTAATTGCTTATTATATATATATATATCATATACTACAGAAAACTATCATTTTTCCAAATGCAATTGATTTTTAAAATAATTGATTAAAACTAAATTATCCAGATAATTATGAAGTGGTATTGTTTGAGAATGTGAGAACGCTTAAAATGCAATAAAACATTTCGCAAGCGACATCGTAAAATTCACATTAGGATTCAAAACTTCTGCTCATAATTATTTGTACTAGTGTCATAAAACATCTGGAAAACTCCAGTGGAACGTGCCTTTGCTTTACAGAGCAGTGAAACAAATAGGTTTTATTGCTGGGAAAAACCCTTGAGTAGATCCCGAACGAATATCACTCGATACATGAAATATCGAGTACAAAACATTTCTTAAATTCATTGCAACCCAAAAATCCCGAACGTGCGGCGACTTGTATTAATCGCACGTGCGCTTACACTCATTAAGACAACACTTGCATTGTTTTCTGTCTGAGTCACATCTGGTCGGTCGCCTGCGAAAATGACCACGCCCAAGAGGACCCTTCATCTAGCCAAGTCCCAGAGAAGGGAGAAGCAATCAAGAAGAGATGACCAATAGCAAAAACTCCCCACTTCCGACACTTCCATATTCGCGGAAGGAAGTGGAGATGAAGGCGTACATAATCTATTGTGCTGCCTAAGAACGACCACTGATTAGTTAATTAATAGAAGAAGGAGTCCCTAGCGGAGTGGGACCAGTGAAGCGTTTAAGATAGAAAAATGTAATGTACCGACACGAACACTTACTCTGTCTAAATACTTCTTACAGTACAAGGATAAGTCACGACCTACTCTCACGGAGGAGGACCGGAGAGACAAGTCGCTTTAGCTAGCTGAGTTTTAATAAGAAGTTCTTTCTACGATTATGAATTAGTGTACAATTGGATTAATCTCATCACGACTAGATTGCATAGGACCTGACCACTTGCAATCTCGATTAGAAATCAGGAAGAACCTTAGAGTTGCCACATTGCAAAGGAACGTAATAACAAGCCAACGACGAGAAACAAGGAAAATCACGATACGCTGCAAGTAAGTCTTTACAACTAGTATAAATTCTTGATTTTTTGGCTTAAGCAAAGAAGGACGAATTAATGTTTAACTACGCAAGCTTCCCGGACATACTTTAGAGGAAGATCAGCTGCAGACGCCACTGTGGCTATTAATCCCTCCAACAATAAGCTGTTCCCGCCACAGGTGGCGCACAGCTTCGCATAACCTCTATTTAGGCATTCTTACGACCAACATTAGAGGCGACTGCACATGTGTTAAATAAAACCTGCCAACAGTGCCGCGTTTAATCAATGCACCACAACAACCATAACCTCAAGTGATAATATTCAATAGATTATAACCTGCTTCATTCATAGTTAATATATTTCAACACCACAAGATTATCAAGAAATACAAAGTTCTTTTGTAATTCACTTTTTGTAAATTAATTGAAATAAACAGAAATAATAAAGACATGTGTTAATTATTAATAAGTGCATTCACCCTTTACTTACCCGGCAACCCCACACAAACATCTAGTGGGTTTTTTATTCTAAGTTAATTATTGCACGTTTGGCTGACGAGTTAAATTGTGGAATTATTTTCCGAACAGGTATTAAATATAAACTACTTTGACTGAAATATTTTGGAAACAACCGATATTCAATATAACAAGCTTTATTAAAATCTCAAAGTCTTAAAGATTCGAATATGTAAATCATAAAACATTGTGAATTATAAATACACTTTTAGTCTGAATAAGAACTTTTTGAATTAATTAGAACAAAAAATTAAATGGCTTTATGTGGACATTATTAAATTAATGATAGCTTTGAATCAGAAATGCAAAAATACAGAATACTGTAAAACTAGCAAATATATTCATTTATTAACTAGAAATAAAATATTAAAAATGATTATTTCATAACTTTTACTTGATGTAAAAAAATAGCTCTAAATATATTCATATGATAATGAGCATACCTCTAGATATATTATATTTTATATTCATAACAACATTCATAATATTCAATTTTTCTTAATATTTATATCATTTTAATACGTAATTTATTTATTTAATTTTATTATTTCATTTATTTATTTTATTTAATTAATCTATGCTTATTTTTATTGTCAATCCATTCAAGAGTTGATAATGTAGATGAATACTTCCATACAAAATTGATTAATAAACTTATGTTACGGATTGAAGCAGTTAAAGGCGGATTACAAAAGTGGGAGAGGTATAAGCTCCCGTATATTTACGTTTATAAACACAATTCAGCGAATTCGGGAGATTTCACTACGCTGAATACTCGAATATTAGATTATAATTCTGACTAGCAATACAGATGAACCTTCCAAGGCTATATCCTACTGACGTCACGATAAAAATCGATATAGTAACAGACACCGGTGCGCTACCGGCGTCGCAAGCTCTTACGACAATATTTAAGAGCAGCGCTTGACGCGCACCTTCCTTGTGCTATTACTAATCACGCGGTCTCTACGACGGGCTCACTATTTTACCTTTAGTATAAAGTGACGCGACACATCCATACCGGCGGACCTAACGCCCACGAAAGCAACGAACACTAACGTTTAGCGGTACTCACGCTTACACCGGCGGATAAGGCACTATCGTCTCACTGCCCCCCCCCCCAGTGCGCATCTACTACTACAGCGACTAGTCTCGTAAAAGGAAGGAAACGTGCCTCACACTGCCGAGAGTAGACTCTCATAATCACGTAAAACAATTGAAGAAACTTCACCACATAGTTCACTCACGCTATCTATTCATACACTTATAACCATTACTAATTGTTTAGATATATCGTAGTTAATAAAAAGATAGACAAGAACCACTACAAGTAGTATTGAATAATGGCATTGCCCTTTCCACTTGCCAGCAACACCTCCACCCACCATGAAATGGAGGTTTTTAGTCTGATCCCAGACAACTTATTTAAATACTCTACTTTTTAGTCTGAATATATCTTCACAAATTTAAAAAACAAATTGGGAACTAAAACTAATATCACGCGAATCCTTAATTATCTATATATTTTTAACAGTTGAGATTTTAATAAAATTAATAATAATTTATGATCAAATAATAAATTTATGACTAATATGTATATATATATATATATATATATATATATATATAAGACATTCGCAATGGAACATAACTGTATTGAAAACACCTGGCCAACAACAGGTGATAACCATTAATACTGTACAAAGAGTGAAGTGGAAAAAGAGCTCATATGCTGTGGTACTGCAAAAGTGAATGTCAGAAGGCTGTGTCGAGAATAATTAAAAAAATTCCAATTAAAAAAACTCACCATTAACGAACGAAAAGCCGTTGTGAAAAAACTACAGCCATGTACAAACTGTCTTGGATAACTTTGCCAAGCCCATGCCTCGGGAAGAAGGGCTGCATGGACTGCAACAAGACACACTATAATCCATTATACGAAGAAAAGAGCTCTACATACGAAGACACTAGCTCATCATTATACACCAGATGACTAGACCTGAAACTAGAAGGTCACCGAAGAAAAGAAAAACAAAGACCTTGCTGACCACCGTAGTGAGTACAGTAAAATCACAATCGACCATGGATCAAGCTCGCCTTCCTATTGACACCAGCTCTGAAACTACACTCATCATTGATAAATTGACAAGGAAACTTCAAGCAGGCCCACAGAAATCCACTGTCATAATCGATAGAATAGGAAAGACATCACCGATACAAACAACTAGTAAGAATTACATAAAGTGCCAGCTACAAGTGCGAAAGCACTTACTAAACAAGTTTCACCGAATAGATCAATAGTCGATGTTAAAACAAATGTTTATCCTAAAATACTAATAATAGAAATGATGAAGTCCCCGAGAATATCTGATTACAATATCTCCCAAAGAATCTGAAATTATAAATAACATTTTTAAGTTATTTGCAAAATTGAATGTAATAGATGAATCACATCATCCTTAGAATGAAGACAATCGGATAAACACATATATCATTTCAATAATGGATAAATCTGAAATTGATAAAATTTACACAGGCATTCCACCGGATGATATCTTAAATGAAGTAAGAACAAAATTAACAGTCTTATAACTATTTCATTAACTTCGTTAAATGTAATCATAACTACAAACAAACAAAAATGCATAAATTTAAGGGCAGTTTAAATTCATTTATTAACAAGCTTTATAAAGAAAGTGTTGAGGACACTTAATACAGATTCAGAAAACTGCACTCCAGACTCATGATCTAAAGAGAATATTGAACACAGAAAACATCAATAACAACGGGTCCTATATACAATCAAAACAGAAATAATAAATGACAATATTGATACTGAAATTAGTAACCTGGCAGTCAAAAACGTTTGCCCAGATGAGGATAAAAACTTACTCGCATGTGTACAAAATGTATTCGCCGTTCCGGCTTGTTTTACCAAGGCCGGTTCGAAGGATACAAATTGATACCGTTGACAACTCAAAGACCACGGGTGTTGTATGGTGCGATGAAAGGTCACAAGTGGAAGGGATATTATAATAATAAAATATAAATATAACTGATGTATATGCTGTTTATTCTGTTATTTATCCGATTATAGGGCGTGACTAGTATTACTATTATTAATTATAAAAATGACTTTTGAGGTGGATTAATGTGTTTGTAGTGGCAAAGTACACTCATCTAATGCAACGTAATGGTTCGAATGTGAGCGCAGAATGGCACGAAGTTTGATTCGTCGACACTTGTGCTGTTTGTGTGAGCACGTGCGTAGTTGAGGTTATAGTTGTAATAAAGTGTGACTCATGTTGTTATCGTTACTTGAGATATAATCATATCGTAGCAACCGCACCTTGTCCAGATATTGGCGTACTGCAATAAATTCAGATGGAAGTAAGAGTTTGAAGGACTTTTAGCTCGTCAAGGATACTGCTACGTATTGCATCTGCTATGAGCGTTGAATGGGACGCTGTGGATTCATAAGCACCAGACTTTTACCTAAGATGAGGGTAGGCCGGCAAGTCTCGCATCAGTTGATGCGACCTTGACGACGAGTTTGCACTTATTCCGCACTGTCTCTCTGGTGAGAGCCTCTTCTTCTTTGGTTGCTTGTCGATGACGTATTCTGAATCTTACGTTTTATTTAATTATTGTAGTGGTGATACTACTTACGAAGACTAATCGTCGACTTGTCTTCGGACTCCGATAGGCGGATCATCGTCGCTCCTTTTGAACTTGTATCGGCGGTTTCTTGAACTGCGTTAATGGACATACGGGGATATGTCGTCGTTCTTCTAGGAGGTGTAACTACTGTCGCCTTGAACAGCCTTAATGGACTTCCACTTGACACTTATTTGAATAAGTACTATATCGAGAGTGTTTGAATCTTGAAAAATGCGCCTTTTAAATACATTTGCTGACCATGAACTTCACTTGAACCCCTTCCCTTATTTATCGTCCAATCAGAGATTCCTCCCTTACAGAGCGAGGGCAGCGCCTCTTGTAGCTTCATAGTTAACTAAGGGCCTAGTCGTCTCTTGGTCTTCATGGCAAGAAAAGCTCTCGTTGCCGCTGAGGCATCTGGCGACAGCATTACAACTTGTTGACAGCAGGAAGGGGAGTCGTCTGCTAGTACAGACTGCTTGAAGTAGTTACCAAGCGGAGCGAATTCGTACATATGCCTAACTGAGTGGGTTTTCCCGTGTTTATTATATTGTTTTTCCAGATGTTTTATGACACTATTGCTAAATGGTTGCGAGCAAGAAAGTTTTGAAATGTGAACACAAATTTTACGATGTTGTTTTGCCAGATGTTATATTGCATTGAAAAAAGGTCTCGCAATCTCGAACAGCATGCAAAGAAAATACCATTGACAAGACCACAATCAGGACAAAGATCAATTAATTATAATGAAAAACGGTCAAGTCAGTCACAGAAAGAAAATAAATCAAGAAGAAGCAACGACTATGGTCTAACTAGTAGCGCATCACACCACTTACAAGTGCATCACACCCAGAAACTGCAACAGATGATCTGGGCGACATCATACCACTACATGACGAACAGTACTCGAGTCCAATCCAACCAACTGTAGGTCATCACTAACCTCAATTGAAGAGATAATACAATCGTCCAAAGACAGGAAGAACGCTGGTGCCAATCTCAAGGGAAAGAAAGAAATGCCAGACGTGGTAAGCGGAATCCACTGACATCGCCATGAGCAGATACAAATTCATGAGGACAATTAGGACCTATAAAAAATCCATTGGATAGACAACCACGAAAGAGCGTTAATCATTTGACTACTCTAGGCGAAGCACAAAATCTGATCCATTCAACTGCAATCAGGACACTAAAGCAACTGGTGGAAGACTAGGGAGAAAGATTCCCCTGGCTGTGCCACTCATCACGCATGGCAGACATGTCATGAATCTTGGAGGTGAGAACACGCTGCACTACTACTGGAAACTCGATTCAACTGCAGAATCGCTGCATGCAAACCGTTAGAAAACCATAAGTGTAAATTATATTGCTAACTGTACAATATAAAATTGATTACCATGGAGTCGACAAGAAGATGCGACCACCCCTTCCCACCACATCTTGAATGAATTCTAACCACATTACCAATGGCTGAGACTCAGGCCTTCTCAGCAAATCCTACAAAAAAAAATAACACAAAGTTACACCCGTGGAAGTATTCAACAAGAGCACAGCAGATAAGGGCATTGGAAGAATAACTCAAAGGGCTACAAGAGACAGAAACAAAACGTACCAGTCAAGGATAGCATGGTATTTGTCACGTCATCGGAACCCGTTCGTAATCACCCGAGAACCCTCTCTTAAGGAATTATCCAAGTCTCAGAAGAATATGAATTCATTTCGCATCACATGATAAAAATGGGAAGCATTGGTAGGCTCCGCCAAGTTACACAAGGAATACCAGTAGATAATTGACATTTGAAGAAATCTCTACACTGCCTACCCGAGTTGACTCAGTCACAATCACAAGATCAATCCACATTCTACCAGTGCTGCCAGTGCCCACAAATGATACGACATCTAATTATCAATGAATTGATGATGGCGGGCGGAATATTAAGGATTGAAGCAGTTAAAATCAAAATACAAAAGTGGGAGAGGTATAAGTTCCAGGACATTTACGTTATAAATACAATTCAGCGAATTCGGGAAATTTCACTACGCTGAATACTCGAATATTAGATTATAATTCCGATATTAATTCCGATCCGATTATAGTAATGCCGATGAACCTACCGAGGCTATACCCTACTGACGCCACGATAATGATCGGCATACAACAGACATCGGTGCGCTGCCGGCATCGCAAACTCGTACGAGAATATTTAAGAGCAGCGCTTGATACACAGCTTCATTGTGCCAGTACCAACCACGCAGTCTCTACGACTGGCTCACTATTCTACATTCAAGCGTCACCACTACAGACATCATTCACTATAACTACTCACGTACGTCAGCATCAACCAGCCTAAAGAACTAATAGTAACTCCACGTCTATACGAGCGGTCCTAACACCCACGTAAGCAACGCACACTACCGTTCCTTACAACCACATCTATACCAGCGGCACTAACATCCACGTAAGCAGTAACGCAACACAGACGTTCTTCCCTACGACACAGACAGCAGCAGCGCTCACGCTACACCGGCGGCTAAGGCAGTATAGTCACACTCGCCCCTTCAGAGCGCGTCTACTACTACAGCGTCTCGTTTGTAAAGAGAACGGATCGCGCCTCACTCTACCAAGAGTACACAGACTCTTACCATCATGTCAAACAATTGAAGAAACTTCACCACCAAATTCACTAACGCTTTCCATTCACACACTGATGACCATTACTAATTGTGTATATATATATTGTATTTAATAAAAGACAGACAAGAACCACTGTGTGTATAATTGAATTATTGCATTTGCCTCCTCCACTTGCCCGCAACACCTCCACCCACCATCAAATGGAGGTTTTTAGTCTAATCCCAGACAACTTATTTAAATACTCTACTTTTTAGTCAGAACATATCTTCACAACTTTAAAAAGCCAATTGAGAACTAAAACTAATATCACGCGAATCCTTAATTATCTATATTTCTTAACAGTTGAGATTTTAATAAAATTAATAATAATTTATGATCAAATAACAAATTTATGACTAACTATATGAGTAATTATATATATTGTTCTATTTTAAAGGGTTAGCTTATGGCTCGGACTACCAATTCAATAGTTCAGTGGATTAGTCTCTCGGCAGGATAATTTTAAAGGAAATCAATAACAGACAAGGCTGAAAAATATAATATATTTACAAAACAAGGTTAATGATTGTAAAACAATTATTATAATATTGCACTGTTGTGTAGAAATAAATAATTCTGTTGGATTATTCAAATGATGTGTTCTTGTAATTCTTATGCTATGAAGGCTTCTATGGATATTACTGTGTTGCTTTGAGGTTATGCTGATGTTATCAATGTCAGCTGATGTCGTCAGTCAATCATGCTTGTGAGGCAGCATGAGAAGATGGTAGTTGAATCAAGTATGCTTGATTGATGAATAGCTATACTTGATGTGGTATCAGATCTTTAATGGAATTTATTATGTAATCAATTGTGTATTTAATTATGTAAAAGGACAGCAGTAGAATCTAGTCACAGGTAAAAACAATTAAAGGTAAGATTTCTAATTCGTGAAGAATTTAATAATCTGTATTTATAGAGTCTATTAGTCGATCTGTGTTGTTCTTGTGTAACCAATGTGTGTGAACCACAGTGACTCTTGAGTCAGCTGTTCAGGGCCTGTACGATGTCGAGGGTTAGTTCGAGAGAGCGTAAGTGTGCCCAGGTTGTGCAAGCGGGCCTGTACAATGTCGGGCGGTTAGTTCGAGAGAGCGTAAGTGTGCCCTGTTTGTGCTAGCGGGCCTGTACGATGTCGAGGGTTAGTTCGAGAGAGCGTAAGTGTGCCCTGGTTCTGCTAGCGGGCCTGTACGATGTCGAGGGTTAGTTCGAGAGAGCGTAAGTGTGCCCTGGTTCTGCTAGCGGGCCTGTACGATGTCGAGGGTTAGTTCGAGAGAGCGTAAGTGTGCCCTGGTTCTGCTAGCGGGCCTGTACGATGTCGAGGGTTAGTTCGAGAGAGCGTAAGTGTGCCCTGGTTCTGCTAGCGGGCCTGTACGATGTCGAGGGTTAGTTCGAGAGAGCGTAAGTGTGCCCTGGTTCTGCTAGCGGGCCTGTACGATGTCGAGGGTTAGTTCGAGAGAGCGTAAGTGTGCCCTGGTTCTGCTAGCGGGCCTGTACGATGTCGAGGGTTAGTTCGAGAGAGCGTAAGTGTGCCCTGGTTCTGCTAGCGGGCCTGTACGATGTCGAGGGTTAGTTCGAGAGAGCGTAAGTGTGCCCGATCGACAATAGCGCAAGATGTGACTTGTTTATTTATTAATATAAAGATGTACCTGGTGAACTGCAGGTTAGATGTATTCGATGCTGTGTATGTAATGTTCCCCTTGATTACAATCGGTACGCCGGACTGCGTATATCACCTTTCTTTTGTTTGAAATTCATGGGACTGCTTCAATCCCGAACATATACGAATAAAAATATTTTATAAATTATTTTATATCATTAAACGTTCTATTGAACATCATATTAAACTTTTTAATAATACATTATTATTAAATAAATAGAACTTATTAAGTATGAACACTGTAAAACAAAATTTCCAAAACAAATTTTAATATATAATTTTATACTATACATTGGGAGACATTGATTATTTAAAATTTATAAAAATATTTATTGTTTATAAATATTAAACTTGTTAACATTTTAATAGTATCTGCAATTTGAACTATCCTTAATAAAAAGAAAATTAATATGCCAAATGAACATATACTTTTCATTATGTCTGTCGTTTCAATTTCAATGTCCATTGTTTTATATTGACTTGTAAAAAATATTATTTATATTTTACAATAACAATGATTCTTTATATTGACAAACTGAATGCGGTATGCATTCAAAATATTATATCGAATTTTGTAATAATTTGTATGGAATAATATTACATGAAATCTTGAACATTAATTAAATTAGAAAAATTTGATTTAAAAGTATTATTAAAAAAGTGTGTTTGAGAATAAGAGACTCCGTTTAGTAAGGCAATAAAATATCTGACAAGTAATGTCATGAAAATTGTATTTAAGACTTCAATACTTTCCTGCTCATAATTATTTGTACTAGTGTCATAAAACATCTGGAAAACTCTAACGGAACGTGCTCATACTCCCAGTGCAGTAGAACCTAATGAGTTAGATATGCGTGAAGCATTGATTACAAATATTTACTGCAACCCAAAACCCGTACGTGCAACAACGTGCAATGACCATACATGCACACTCGGCCTTTAAGACAATGCTTGCATTGTTCTTGGCTATGCCACATCTGGTCGATCGTATTGGAAAATTGACCACGCCCAAGCGGACCCTTCTTCTAGCCAAGTCCCAGAGAGGGATGAGGCAACCAAAGAGAGGTGACCAATGAAAAAGGCTCGCCACCTTCCGACACTTTCCCAATTAGCAAATTCGGAACTGAGCCCGGAAGGAAGTGGAAATGAAGGCGTGCATAATCTATTATCAAGATAGTATCAAGATCAACCTCTAATTGGTTAATTAATAAAGGAAGAAGGGATCCCAAGTGGAACGGGATCAGTGAACCATTTAAGAAAGGACTACGTAATGTACCTTCACTTACTCTTTCCAAATACTTCTTACAGTATAAGGATAAGTCACGACTTACTCCTTCCAAATACTTCTCACAGTTGAAGGATAAGTCACGACCTACTCTCACGGAGGAGGACCGGAGAGATGAGTCGTTTAGCTAGCTGAGTTTTAATAATAAGTTCTTTCCACTATTGTGAATTAGTGTACAGTTGAATTGATCTCATCAAGACTGGATTGCGTGGGACCTGACCACTTGTGGTCTCACTTGGAGACAAGGAAGAACTGAAGGGTTGCAACATTGCAAGGGAACGTAATAACAAGCCATCGAAGAGAGACTGGAAAATCACGATACACTGCAAGTAAGTCCTTACAGCTAGTACTCATTCTTGATTTCTCGGCTTATGGAGAAGACGGACGGATAAAGTCCAACTACGGAAGCTTCCCGGACATACTCTTGAACAAGACCAGCTATAAACGCCACATTGGCTTCTCAATCCCTCCAACTGCAAGTTGTTCCAGCCACAGATGGCGCACAGCTTCGCATAACCTCCATCTCGGCTCTCTTACGACCGATATTTAAAGGCAACTACACACGTGTTAAGATAAACACAATGGCATTCCAGTGTTCGATCAGAGCACTACAATCATGATAACCTCTTAGCGATAATATTCAATAGATTATAACCTGCTTCATTCATAGTAAATATATTTCAACACCACAAGATTATCAAGAAATATAAAGTTCGTCTGTAATTCACCATTTTGTAAATCAATTCAAATAAATAGAAATAATAAAGACATGTGTTAATTATTAATCAGTGCATTCACCCTTTACTTGCCCGGCAACCCCACATAACATCTAGTGGGTTTTATTGTTCTACGTTAATTATTGCACGTTTGGCTGACTAGTCAAATTGTGGGATTATTTTCCGAACAACGATCATTCCCAAATTCTTTGTACATGTAGAGCACATCAGTGGCTACAAATATCGTAAGGGACGAGTGATTTAAGTCATAAACTTCCCAATATTATAGCCTAATATTATATGGTTTTGGTTAAAAATACTCGTGACCTAAGAGCCCGATCCTTCTCAAATT
>NW_011948419.1:10761057-10820176 GCF_000503995.2 Ceratosolen solmsi marchali
CTGCGAACACACAAATTCATATCTCGCGTCTTGCTCGCGATACAACTAATTGAAATTTATAATTCGCGTTATGCCCGCGATACATACAATTTCACATCTCGCGTCTTGCTCGCGATACACACAATATCATATTTCGCGTCTTGCTCGCGATACAACCTATTGAAATTCATAATTCGCGTCTTGCTCGCGAACACACAATTTCATATTGTTCTATTAATTAATTAATTAAACTAATATTCTATTGTTCAAGACTTGTAGATATAATTTTGAAGAGTTTCTTTTCATTAAGTTACATTTTTACAGCTGATAAGATTTATTTAATTATTATTTGTTATTTCATAAAGTTGTTTTGTAAAATTATTTGATAAAAAGAATTTTTGTTACAAATAATTAAATTTATGTTTTATAAATATTTATTTTTCTTGACTAATAGTACCTAAAAAAATTTGCAAAATAACGGACCAAATTGTATATTTTGAAAATTACTTTTTATTTTTATTTCAATAATAATAAAAATTTTATTATATGCAATAAGATATTTAAAAAGTGATAACAAATTTATTTTATCTGAATTTAAGATAAGTAAATGTATATAACATGTAATAAATCATAAAATACGTCGGTACCAATAATTTAAAAATTAGCATTTCAGGAAAATAATTTATTCTCTTATATTTCCGTATGCTAAGTACATAACTATGACCATAATTATGTAAAATTTTCTAAGTTAAATTAAATATTAACGCAAATTTTAACAGTTTTAATTTTCTGTAAGCAATAATTTAAAAAGAATATATAACAAAGAAATATTTTTTTTTAATTAAAGTTTCTGCTAATTTAAATTAAACCACTTATTATTTTCTATTTAGTCTTTATACTAAGAAAAAAAAATTTATGCTATGATAAAAATATTTGTATTTTATTGATTAAATGTGTTATTTAAAGAAATTAAAAATTTTATTTTAATAAATATATTTGCATAACCTTTTTTTATAGCTTGTCATTCTCTTTCTTCCTTTTAGTTTACTACTCATTCTCAATCTATTTAAAATTTTGTTGTATTTGTTAAGAACATATACGTTAAAAAATATATAAATATGCTGAAGCTATCTATTGAAAGTTGTTAAAATTGCAAGATTTAATATACATAATACATAAATTTTAATTTTTACAAATTTCGGTATTGTCCAATAAATAGTATATCTTTTCGAAAATTATTTTTTTTTATGAATATTTATATTAGCAATATAAATTAATTTAAATCATCTGTAAATATTATACAATAAAACATCAAATAGGTTTTCTTAATAATCTCAAATTCACATTATAAATACTGTTTGAGAATAAGAGACTCCGTTTAATAAGGCAATAAAATATCTGACAAGTAATGTCATGAAAATTGTATTTAAGACTTCAAAACTTTCCTGCTCATAATTATTTGTACTAGTGTCATAAAACATCTGGAAAACTCTAGCGGAACGTGCTCATACTCCCAGTGCAGTAGAACCTAATGGGTTTACTGCCGGGAGAACCCCAAAGTAGATTCGAAACGAATATCAGATATGCGTAAAGCATTGAGTACAAAACATTTACTTGATTCACTGCAACCCAAAACCCGTGTGACAACATGCAATGACCATACGTGCGCACTCGGCCTTTAAGACAATGCTTGCATTGTTCTTGGCTATGCCACATCTGGTCGATCGTATTGGAAAATTGACCACGCCCAAGCGGATCCTTCTAGCCAAGTCCCAGCGAGGGATGAGGCAACCAAAGAGAGGTGACCAATGGAAAAGGCTCGCCACCTTCCGACACTTTCCCAATTAGCAAATTCGGAACTGAGCCCGGAAGGAAGTGGAAATGAAGGCGTGCATAATCTATTGTGCGACCCAAGATCACCCACTGATTGGTTAATTAATACAGGAAGAAGGGATCCCAAGTGGAGCGGGATCAGTGAATCATTTTAAGAAGGGACTACGTAATGTACCCTCACTTACTCTTTCCAAATACTTCTTACAGTGAAGGATAAGTCACGACCAACTCTCACGGAGGAGGACCGGAGAGATGAGTCGTTTAGCTAGCTGAGTTTTAATAATAAGTTCTTTCCACTATTGTGAATTAGTGTACAGTTGAATAGATCTCATCAAGACTGGATTGCATAGGACCTGACCACTTGTAATCTCACTTGGAGACAAGGAAGAACTGAAGAGTTGCAACATTGCAAGGGAACGTAATAACAAGCCATCGAAGAGAGACTGGAAAATCACGATACACTGCAAGTAAGTCCTTACAGCTAGTACTCATTCTTGATTTCTCGGCTTATGTAGAAGACGGACGGATAAAGTCCAACTACGGAAGCTTCCCGGACATACTCTTGAACAAGACCAGCTATAAAAGCCACATTGGCTTCTCAATCCCTTCAACTACAAGTTGTTCCCGCCACAGATGGCGCACAGCTTCGCATAACCTGCATTTCGGCTCTCTTACGACCGATATTTAGAGGCAACTACACACGTGGTAAGATAAACACAATAGCATTCCAGTGTTCGATCAGAAAACTACAATCACGATAACCTCTTAGTCATAATATTCAATAGATTATAACCTGCTTCATTCATAGTAAATATATTTCAACACCACAAGATTATCAAGAAATATAAAGTTCGTCTGTAATTCACCCTTTTGTAAATCAATTCAAATAAATAGAAATAATAAAGACATGTGTTAATTATTAGTCAGTGCATTTACCCTTTACTTGCCCGTGATGGTCAGCCTTGCTGCACGCGCGGTCAGTCTAGGCGTAAATGCGGTACGCCGGACTGTGTATATGACCTTTCTTTTGTTTGAAATTCATGGGACTGCTTCAATCCCGAACATATATATATATATATAAAGTATAAAAAAATTGTTTGCTTATTTTTATAAATACAATCTAACATTATTTTCACTTATTTTTTCCAGTTATTTAAATTTATTGAAGAAATTTTTTTTAATCATTTTGTCTAAAAATAGAGTAGCGGGCTAGTAGGGCCAAATATCTAGAGTTAGGTTCAAACTCCCAGATGGTGGAAGGGAGGATTGCGGGCAAGTGGACAGGATAGTGCATGTATTCAATAATAAATAGATTTGGTATTTGTTTTAGTTTATTGCGATAATTGCATTGATTGTATTATAATGATTTTTAGTTTATGCTGAATGCCTTCGTTTCTTGAGTTTTGTATTGCTATTGCAACAGAGCTGTAATGTGCGTTGCATGTACAGGTAGAAGGGCGCAGCCTTCTGGTCCTCTATATGTAATACATGTGGTGGTGGTGTTATACACATAGAAGAACAAGGTCGTAAACCCGCGTGCTTCCTTGTGTAGTGGCTTGCCTTTAATATCCCTTTTTTTCGGATGTAAGACAAGGTGGTTTTTGCTTATATTTTTATGGCTTGATTATGCTAGAAGTATTATGACTTGTCGTCGATAGATGCTTTGTGGCGAGGCCCTGTCAAATGTCTTGTAGCATTAGTTTTATGACATGTTTTGATGGACACTTGGAACCTTGTTCTCGCCAGATGTGTTTATGAATTGTATTTTCATTAGATATTCGAAGTTTTGCTGAATTGTTTAGATTAAGTTAATCCGAGGCACGTTTGCAATGTTATTTCTCGAGTAGTCGAGAGTTCGCCTGTTTCGGAACTCTTATCTCTAATTTTCCAGATGTTTAATGATCTGGGAGTTTTCTTACATTTCGAACACATTTGATGTAATTTATATCATAAAAATTGCATTATACTCATAATGCATTAAAAAAACATTCTTAAAAAAACTTTATTAAACATTAAAAACACTTATTCTTATTCTTATTCTTTTATTCTTCTCATGATTGAATGGTTTAGTCACGACTTACTCTCACGGAGGAGGCCCAGAGACAAAGTCGTTCAGCTGAGTCTAGTAAAAGTTCTTTCTACGACTGTGAATCAATATATAGTTAAAATTGATCTCATCAAGCTTTAGATAGCATATTTTCTGAGATTCTTATAATCTCAGCTGGAGACAAGAAAGAAGTTAAGAACTGTAACTGCCTTTCTATTACTGTGATTCAATATACAGTCAACATTGATCTCATAAAGATTAGATTGCATAGGACAGGCCTTTGTAATCTCACTTGGCGACAAGGTAGGAACTTAAGAGCTACAATTATTGAAAGGGAACTTCACATCAAGCCAGCGAAGAGAGACTGGAAAATTCACGATACACTGCAAGTAAGTCCTTACCACTAGTATTGTGGAAAAATCACATTACACTGCGAATAAGTCCTTACTGCTAGTACTGTCGAAGAATCACGCTACATTGCAAGGAAGTCCTTACTGCTAGTACTGATTTTATATCTCTCGGGTTTACTCTGAAAAAGGACGGCTGAAGTCCGATTAGTGATGCTTCCCAGGCATACTCTAAAAACAAGACCAGTTATAGACGCCACACAGTGGCTTTACATATCCTCCAACGAACAGCGATTCGCGCCATACTGTAAGAGCACATCGCAGCAACGATTAGTTGTTGATACAACAGGTGGCGCACAGCTCCGCATAACCTCTATTTTAGGCTCTTACACGAGCCATTATTTAGAGGCAACTGCACACGTGTGGAGTTGAAGTGATAAGATTGTAGTGTTCGATCAGAGCACTACAACGATCATAACCTCCAAAGTGATAATATTCAATAGATTATAACCTATTTCTTTTTACAGTAAATCATAATCTCACCAGTTACATGCAGAGAATAAGAAATTGATCATCTTCTAGTTCTCCAATAAAAAGGTATATCTCAACGACACAAGATTATTAAGAAATATAAAGGTCATTTGTAATCTCATCACGGTTAATGATCCCAACTTGGAAATAAAGTGAAATAAATGGAATAAACAGCAATAATAAAGATATGTGTTGATTATTGAATCGGTGCATTAACCCTTTACTTGCCCAGCAATCCCACACAACAGCTAGTGGTTTTTTTGTTCTAAGTTGATTTTGCGAGTTTGGCTGACGAGTCAGATTTGTGGAATTATTTTTTGAACAGAAGCACTTATCAATGCATTTACAAAATATTTATCTATTAAAATATTAAAATACATTCAGTGTTTAACATACCTAAGAATAAACTAGTTCACTACATATTCGAAGTGGTACATTTAATACAATACAATCACCAAAAACTGAAAACATCGAAGTGGAATCTATGTACGAAAAAAAGTACAACATATTTTATAATAATAAAAGAAATCTTATAACTTTGAATTCAAATTTAATATATAAAAAAGTTAAGAGTAAAAAAGTAACGCGAATAAACATTGTTTATGTACCACAATATGGATACGTAGTATTAGCTAGAATAGTTCAACATAAATATATTTGCTTACTTAAATTATCTATTATGTAATAACATGATAGGCTAAGATACTTATATTGCAGCAATTAAGTATCAAAGAACTTTATTATATATAATATTTTAATGATTTGAATTATATATAATGGTTAAACAACGTTATTTGATAGTATAAATTATAACAAATCACAGATACTATTTTCACAATGTAATACCTAGTATTATTCATTAAAATGTTAAAATATTTATAATTTATCATTTTAATTCTAACGATATTAGTAAAAAATAAATTAATTATATTATGAGCATATTGACTATGCACATGATATGTATAATGAGAAATATAATATATATAACATGAGATGGATTTTACATATAATTTATAAAATATTTTATATTCCAATATATGACAATTTAAAAAATATTTGTAGATACAACATTCAATTTTATGTTCAACTAAGTAAAAATTTTAATTATAACCTGGAGATTGTACATACAATATGGTAATTAAAAAAGATTAAACTTTATAATTAAATCGATGAATTTCTCCTGTTTATAATATATAATTTAACATATAATTATTTAAATCATATGGAAAAGCATACATAATAATTATGTAATTATTATAATTATGTATATAATTATAAAATAAAAATCATTCCTCAAGTCTTTTATTAATGTAATTATCTTACAATTCAAATTGAAATCTAGGTTCTTTACATTTTATATATTGATCCAACAAATTAAAAGGATAAAATAATTTTTAAAATCAAATTTAAAATAAATAATACAGTACAATTTTATAATTTTAATTACTGGTAATTAAATACTGAGTGGGATATTTTTATAAATTATAGGATTTTAACCTATAAAAATAAATCGTTAAATTTATTGATAATATAATATGTATATATATATTTATAATAATGTATTTTAATTTAGTTTTATTTATGTGCTATGTTCACAACATTTTCTATTAGACAATTGAAAATTTACATCATTTATTTCATTTGCAGAGCATCCTTGTTGAAAATTTGTCAGATCTCTTTTCATTGCATATGCATCCTCACCATCGGCATAATACTTTGGTTCAACTTCAGAAACTTCAAAATGTAGACTACTTGTATATAAATTCAATGCAGCACGATTACTTCTTCGAACATGTAACGAAACATATTTAGCTCCGAAACATTCAACCATTGCTCTAGAAGCTTGATTCATTAACTTTTGTGCTATTCCTAATCTCCTATGAGATCTCTTTACAGCTAAACTAGTGATATGACCATGGGGATTATCTTCACAGTCTTCTTCCATTTTTGCAAGAACATAACCAACAATTCGATGCTTTTCATCTTCAGCAACATAACTTAATTGAGGCCAAGATAATGCATGATATAAATAATATTTCATTTGATAATTTTCTGGTAAACACTGTAGATTACAATGTTGAATATTCAATAAATCTTTAGTGTTTGCACATCGAATATTTATTGCCATAATTGGTTGTATTCATAATCTACAAAAGAAATTAAAAATAAATTTATATTATCCAACTTTTAAGCAATAAAAGTTGGATATTTACAAAATATCCAAATAAATTTATCTCCAAACATTATTTCAAATTACAATAGAAATATATATTTATTTCTAAACTATTCAATTCACTCAACTCTATATAAAATGTTATTATGTAATATAAAATAAACTATATAATAAACACTTAAAAATCTACTTTCTATTTCTTATTATTTATTTTTAATTTTTCTACATCTTAACGGTTTACCTATTAATCTTTGTAAATCTAATTTTAAAGATTTAATAATGTAAAATAATCAACTATTTAATAAATTATTATATAATATTCTGTTTTATGCATCAAGATATATCTTACAAAAAAAAAATCAATCAATTTATAATAAAGTTTAATTGTTAATATTTTATATTAATCAATTGTTTAATGTGAAATATAATTACTATGGATAATTATTAAAAGGGATTTCTATAATAAATATAAAGAATTATTTGTATTTTATAAAAAATTATAAGTATAAAACAGATTCTATTATTTTTTATAATGAAATATACTTATAACCTCTTATTAAATCAATTTTCAAAATTTTTGAAAATTTAATAAGTTAATATTACAAATGTTAATGCTAAAAATAAATTTTTAAATTATGTTTAAATACACTTATAAAATATTAATGTTCACTAAATTCTTAGGTGAAATTTTATATTACTAAATAGTTGCAATTTCATGCAAATTAAACATTAGTAATTATTTAACTACCATATTTCTTTCTGTATTTTCAAATCAATTGATAGGATTAATTAAAGATTTATTATTGTATTAATACAAAAAACATTAGTCATTTATATTAAAAGTGTATTATTAACCTATTAAAATTTAACAAGTGTATTAAAATATTGTCTACTTGGTTTTTCTACAAATGGAATTATAATACAATTATTTCATTACAATACATTGGAATAAAAATTACTTAATGTACATACAAATATTTTTATTTACAATAGTTTATACAAATACAAATATTGAATATTAAATTATTGAAAAAATATGAACAATAGTGTCTGCAACATTATGTTAATAGAATATAGAATTTCTTTGATATAAACCACAAATACAGATTTATTATTTATAAATCTATTATTATAATTTTATATTAATACAATAGAAAATAATTTAAACTAATATTAACTAAATCTCAGAAAAATAGATAATTTTACCTGAACATTTAAATATTTTCTTGATTATCAATTATTTTATTAAAATTTACTTACAAAGTATATAATTATATTGTAAATGAAATTAATCAATTACTTCTACTTTAAATAACTACAATATCTATTCTCACACAAAACCTAACAAATTTTAAATCACAATGATACTAGAAATATAGATAAGTATAATTTCATGAATTTGGTTATATATTTAATTTAATTTCTTCGCTCGGTTATTTAAAAAAAATATATAAAAATGATTACATTTTCCAAATAAATTTGAAGATAATCTCATTTATGATTGATTAAATTTTAATTAATTACTGCAGAATAACTATATAATAAAATATTCATTTATAATTAATTTTCATTTCTTACTCAATACACATTTTATAAATTGATAATTACAAAATTAAAATATCAAAAGCGCATGACTGAACAGTTGATGTAACGGTATCGAAAAACGTTTTCAAATTAAGACTTTTCGTTTTATATTTATTATTAAAAATTTTTAATTTAATTTCATATGTAAAAAATTACTAATAATATTGTATTTTAAATAATATAAATATTTATTTTATAAAATATGTTTGAACTTTAATGTAAAATATTTTTATAGATCAAAAATGATGTCAAATTAAAAATTTTAAAATCAGGCATACATTTTAGCTTCGTATAGCATCAATTCTTTATTGCATTCCAGCATAAATAGACCGGTTTAAATCTGAATAACAGATATAAGAACTATGATATAAATAATTTATACTGTGTAATAGCTAGATATTTGGTCATGTATTATACGATTAAATTTTAATTAATATCTTTATTTAAATATTTAAAATTATACCAATTATAGTACAATAATAATATAGTATAATATATAGTATAATATAGTTTGAAATTAACGTTAAGTTTAACATTTACTTTATTATTCTGAATTATCGCTTAATGAAATTCTTTACAATTATGAATATTTCAATAACTTATATTATAGCGATACTGTTATATTCTTAATATAATACGTAACTCTTACACTACAATTGGATTCGAAATAAACATTAAATACTATTTTTAACGTAATTGAATGCGGTATCTACATATACAATTGAATGTTCTGTACAACAAATACAAAAATTAATAAAAAGAATTAACATTTTATTAATAAAAATGTATTTTCTTTGTAATATATAATATTCTTTTATTTTCTGTTTTTAATATTACTATTTTATTAATTATTCTGTTAAATATTTAAATAGACATAATGCCGTATATTAAATGATGTTAAGGTATATTATGTAAATAATTTTTTTGTTTTTTTGCGTAATATATAGAATAATAATAGACAATTATTGTCTATTATCTATAAAAATATTTATCTAAAAAAATATTTAAATTGTAAAAATTTTTTAATATTTTAAAATATTACTTATAATCAATTGTAACAGTAAACTAGTTGTAAAAATTTTTATTCCGAAATGTGCTTTTAATAATAAAAACAATTGAAAATGTTGTAGCTATTTAATTTGCTAATTGTACAATTTTATATTACTTATTTATTTCCAATTAAAATTATATGCTATCGCTAATTCTCATCATTAAAGTAAAAGAGGAGTATGTCGAAACAATATGTTCACTCACAGCGATGCAGTTGCATTGACCTGAACCCGTGATGAACAATCCACAGTCACGAGATGCTTCTTGATGATGGCTAGCGGATAGTTTGCTGATCTTGTAAGAATTAGCAATGAATAAAAAATAAAAATGCTTTATTTCTTATAGTCTAATTTTTCTTGAAAGAGAGTAGATGTTGCCACTAAGTTGTTGATTATTCCTTCCAACACTTTTCACTGCCAGTTAACGTTCATAAATATGCACATGAGAATGAACACGTGTTCCTTCCGTGCGACCCTAATTTGTAGAGAACATTCTCAAAGCGTGCTTGCTGTAAATATCCACGCCACAGCCTAGTTAGCGCTGACAACAATGGATGCGATTGGTGTGGCTAAATAGAGACTGGCTAAACATCTGGGAATTTTCCAGAAAATTCTAACGCTTAGGAAATTCTCGGAATCTCGAATACATATGAATAATAAATTTATAATGAAATTTATTGCAAATGGATTATGAGTTCATGTAAATCAAATATTAATGTGTAGTAAAACGAATGAATAATTCATAATACATTCAAATATGTTTATGTATATGAGGTAATACATATATGAGGAGACATATATTATATGAGGTGTAACTGCTACATAATACACAACTGTACGTATGAAGATGCACGATCATGTAGAGTAATTAAACACAGTTTTGTACAAGCAGCTAATGAGACTTTGAAAAAATTGGTTCTATTTCCTCGTATACTATTAATTCTCATTTGAATTAGACGATTGGAAAATTAAGTATATAAGATAAAATTTGTACGAGTAAATATTTTTTTCTCAATATTTTGAATATATATGAATCTGAATACAAAAAAATGAATTATAAAAATCTGCTATTATGATTAAGATCACATCATACATTTACTTCTATTGATACGAGAATTCACTTTTGCCTTTTTATTATAAAACATTACCTGCAGAGTAATCTAGCATTTGTATTATTCGAAACTGTTTCAATTCCTGGCTCGAATTGCCAATGTTTCGATAGCTTTATAATAATTTTCCGCCCGTCCTAGCGGATGCTTGAAAAAGAGTTAGGTGGAAGGGCTGTAGAAACTTATAGTACGTGCAAACTTCCTTAACATATGGCTTATTAACAATTGCATTATCGATGAGTAGAATTCACTTTTTATAGGAAAGTGTAACTCTCCTCACTCTGTTCCTTCGCAATGATTTAGTTGCTCCATGATGTTGAGGATGTTGTTGCTGATCTTGTAAGGATCAGCAATGGATTCTGCATGCTGCTTAGTAAGGAGTATGCCCTTTGAAATGTAAATAACGTGGTTACCGCTAATATCTTTAAGGATTAGCAGAGGCCTAGGGCTGACTGACCGGCTTACTGGCTGAATAATTATAAGCTCCGTCTCGTGGTGTTTGCTTTAAATATCCACGCGGTGGGTTACTTAGATGGCAACAATTTATAGGTGTTGCTATGCGGAAAACACTGCAGGACGTTCGAAAGTAAAGCATTCAAATATTCGAAAATACACGGAATCAAATGTTTACAAAAATTCGAGAGCTACAAGACTTATACATTTCCGGGAGCCTAAGGTCTTGAAAAATGCTCCAATTCCGAAGACATATTTATCTGAAAATTATATATTTAGTTTTTCATGAACTTACTAAAATATTAATTTACATACTTTTAACTTTTATATTCATTTTTTCAATTTTAATATCTAAAAAGAAGTTTAATAATTATGAATTTATTAATTAAGAATAAATCAATAATAATTTAAAGAAAGTTAATATTTTTAGCCAGTTTCTATTATAATTTATATTTAAAATTATATTTAATTTAACCGAAAAATAAATTCTAATTGTTAAATTAAGATTTTTAAAACAACTTTTATGTATCTTTTTTTAATTTATATATTTCATTTAGTTTTTCATTTTGTTATTACATTATATAGATTTGTATAATTTTATTTAAACAGTCTTATTTTATTTATAATACATATAATTCAATATTTATATTTAAATTGCAATTAAGAGGTGATTAAAAAAATATTCTTTTGTTATTTGTAAAAACTACTTTTTTGTAGAATATTTTAATTATATCTATTAGATGGTTTTAAATTACTATACTATGTTAATTTTATAACAATTAGTATATAAATTCGAAATTTAACCATACTTATATTTATAGAAATATAATAACAAGTACTAAGCATGCACACTACTGTTACTTTAAGACGTTATATTACAATATATTAAGTATTTTAATTGTGATAATTCGTAAATAAATAAACAAATATGTATATATAAATATATATATATATATATATATAGTACATTAAATTGTATTAATTTATATATTTGCAATAAACTTTTATATTTTTATTGAAATATATTAATTATTTTAATAAGTAGATTTCTATCATAATAAGTGAATATATTAAATATATTAAAATATTCAAGTTTATGATAAAACACCAATTTAATTTCATAATAGAAAATAATTTAAAATTATAATCAATATTTATAAAAGAAGCTCAAACGTTGATGTTGATCATGCAATAACAGACTACATATACTAGATATCTTAAAGAATTATATTATAAAATATACAAATTGGAAGAAACCATTTTATAAAATTTTCGAGTGTAGGTAATTAATTTAAAAAATATTTTTAAATTATGAAATAATATTAAAGGAAAGAGCAATGATTTTTCATTTATTTTTTATTTCTATTTAATAATTTAATTTATAATTATATAAATAATTAAATTTCATTTAAACATTTTAAAAATAAAAGAATTTGATCATGAAAGTAAAAAAGCTATGTTTTAAAATTAAACTAATAACTAAATAATAAATACTATATGCAATTCAAAATTTATGTCCTTATCACCAATTTCATGTATATATATTTTATTTTAAATAGCTTATATAGCCTATTTTAAATAAAGAATATTATTTATATTAATTTTTAAAAAATTTCACAATTATAACGTATATTTTATTTAAAAAGTAAATGAAATGTAAAGAAATAATATATTTAATAGAAATAAAATATTTACAGTAATTTCTTTATAATTTTAATCGTAATAAACAAATATTGAATAGATTTATTTAAAATTAATAGGCTTATTTTTATTGATGTGATATTATATTACGAAAATATGTAGTATTAACGAAAATTTGTGATAATCGATCATTCTGCATATTACATATAATATGAAAAAAATGTTATTTGAAACTATAAAAAATATAATAATTGGAAAAAAATTGAATAAGAACCAATATATTTTTTAAATATAACAACACCAAAGACTTATTTAAACTGAATAAATGTGCATCCTTTCCAGCCATTCATTTAAATACATTATATAGCAGACATATTATTTATCATGTTTAAGCTTTCAATAATTTAGTAAAGTTTATATTATAATCAAGATATTTTATTACAATAAAACCTATTCTAACAGTACAGTATTATAGAAGGGTATAGAAAAAATCAATCTAAATTTCAATTTAAATAACTATATTATTTTTAATGCAATCAAGTTGAGGTTTTAAAAAATTGATTTAAAATCTTTGAAGTGCATGCGCAATATCAAAATTTTAGTTGAACTAGAGCTTTCTTACGAAATATTAATGTAATTAATAAAAAAAATTATTGACAGTCTTTAAAAATTAGTAATCTTGAGTAAATAAAATAAGAATTTGAATTTCTGTATAGAATGAAAAACTTAATAAAAAATTTTATTAATTAATTTGGAATAAAATGATAGCTGTTAAAAAAGAAAATTTCTTTTGTATATAAATTACTAATTAAAAAAAAAAACAAAATAGAAAAATGTATTCGAACCATTTTAATTTTCAGATCTCATTTTAATTGCCTTTTCTTATTTAGACTCATAATTTTTTTCCCTCTATTTCTACCAATCAAGAAAATTACTTCAAATTGTGTAAAACAATATAAAATTTTTAACCATACAATAGAAAACAAGAGAAGTTTACTTTAACATAAATTTGGTGTCTAAAACGTTTTAGATTTGTTCTAATAAAAGGAATACATAGATATTTAAATCTGCTTTATAAAATTAATTAGAAATAAATGGAACAAGTGACTTTATTTATTAGATATTTATTTAAGTGAAAACAAGCTTGTTATAACATTTAATATATTTCGATATAATTGTTATAATAATTTTATAATAATGTTCATGAGTTGTATTTTATTAATCATACGGTTAATAATTCACCTTGCTACAAGAAATAGCATTTCGATACTCATGTTATAGACATTTCTTGTTGTTGACTCTTTATGAATACTTATGCTGACTCTGGTCTCTAGTTCCTATTCAAAACGCTTATAATTTTATCAGAGAAGCTTTTTAGCTTTATTATTTTACTTATGTAACTGTTAATCAATTCATAGCTTTCTTTGATCATAGACTCTACTCTTCATTATATACGATTATTGATGTCATTTATATGTACCCTAATAAATAAGACGTACGCACGTGCTCTTAAACATATTAATTACTAATGTGCAAAATTGTACACCTTATATTTTTAACATATCAATGACTTATTTATAAATTTCATTTTTTAATATTATAAAAGCAATAAATATATACTTATTAGGATATATTATACATAAATTTTATTATATATATATATATATATATATATATAGGAAAGAGAAAGAGAGAGAGAGAGAGAGACCTATATTTTCGCTATCTACATTTTTCAAAATGTACGAAAAATGCATTAGCGTATGTACCAAAATAATGAACCAACCTTTAATTTATATTTACCTTAGTACACAAGTATAATAGGTTAATTAATCGTAAAAGATCATAATCAAGAATTAACAATTACCTTCTTTTGTACTAAAAATTAAGAGAAATATCAAACAAATAATTTTAAATTTAATAATAAAAGAAATAAAACAAGTTTATATATGTACAGTATAAAAATAAAAGATTTTATGTATATAGTGATAAATGAATGTTAATCATACAACTTAAATAATATTTTATGCTAGAAAGATTTGCATTCTAATTGTATAATTGTAATATTACTAGAACATAATGTATTACTATGGATTTGTAGCATTGATTACATTTGTCATATCAGTTTTGTGTGATAGTCTATCAATAGTTTTGTGGTATAATTGGTATAGTAATATAATCTCGTATACTTGGATTAATATAATAATATATGGAATACTATGTTTATTCTTTAAAATCATACATAACTCTCCAACTTATGATGTAAGTATTTAATTTTAAAAAACATTTTAAATACTTTTTAAGACATTGCTTTTATATTAATTTGTACAATTATGGTAAAAATTCATAAAACGTGTATATCTGACAAATATCATTTAGAGTCTTCTACATGAAAAATAAAAATGTAATTATTGAATTAATTATTAATTATTACCTATTAATATATTTTTCAATGCTTATACATATATAGGTGAGAAGTATAATTTAACAAATATTTCTCCATATTTCTTGTACAGATAATTCTATCGTATAAATATTAAATGTTATTGAAAATTTAGAAATATTTTCAAAATTATATAATTTTTATTGACTGTATTTGTATAACATGGAAATATTTTTAAATTGAATGGAATTTAAATGGAAATCTTTTTAAAATTTGTTTTAGTTAGAAAACAGATCTATACAATTCAAATAATATATGAATATTTGAAGCTGTATTATTTTCTATTTTATTATTGTATTCATTTCAAATTTCAATATACTAATTTTGTTATTAATGTTATTAAATTTAGAAAGTGTAGTAATAAAATGAAAATAAAAATCGATCTTATTCAAGTGATATTGTTAAGAGATAATTAAAGCGAATAAAATAATTAATTGAACATTTTTAATATGATTTACGATATACTAGATAAAATTATATGTGGAATAATTACAACAATAATGTTAAAATATTGAATTATTTGTGTTTAATGGAGATTTCAATACTTGTTTAAATTCCTCTAGTGTACTTTGAATTTGTAACACTGATCTCAAATTAAACAAATTCATTATGTTTTAGAGAACATAAATAATACATGACTAATAAAGTATGTATTTTTATATATGTACTAATTATAATGTATTTTTCCAATTTCTTTAATTGAATTTCATAATATAATTTGAAAGCAATTGAATTTTAGCTAATTTTATAAATAATAAATAAAATAAACCTTGAACCCTAAGTTAAATTATCTATAATAAATAAAGTGTGCTCTTTCAATTTTATTAAACCATAGAACTGTAAGTTTTTGTAATTTAATAGAAATTCAAATCAGCAATGAAGCACGCAATGAATCCATTTGTATAATAAAACATGCTAAAAAATTTCCTTAGTATTAAAAAAAATACTCAACTTTTTGCCTTAATAAATTTAGTTTGATTTTTCATATTTTGAGATAGAATTATGTACTTAATTTTTATATATTTTTTTAATATGTTAATATTTTTAATTAATTTTCTATTTGTTTACCCTTTTTATTAAAAGTATTTTTAATGTATTGCCTATTGCATCCTTTCCAAATGTGCTTGCTTTCATTTCTAGCAGTTTTTATTTGTCAAGAGAAGAGAAAATTATGAGTATACAAACTTACGATTAAATATTATTTCTTAACAAAACAATTAAACTACTGCATTATCTTTTTATTTACTATTTCGAAGTATTAGAAAAAAAACTTCCTCCACGTTTTGATACTTTTATGCACTGTATATGTTTGTAAACATATTGCTAATATTAGTTATTTATATGAAGGATTGATTGTTAATTTGACAGTAATTTGTTTAATTGAAATTTTATTCTAAGCATTGAGCCTTTTCGATATACGCAATTGTTAATAACTGAGTGTAATATTATTAGATATTGTTTGGGATCAGATTTAAAACCTGTTGATGTTAGGTGGAGGTGTTGCTGCAAGTGGAGGAGGCAAATGCAATTATTCAATTCTATACCCAGTATATTTTGGTTTTACCTATATTAAATATAATAATATAATAATAGTTAATGGTTATAGATGTGTAATAATCGTGAGTATGAGTGACTTAATGTATGAAATTCTTTAGTAATTTTGTTGTTAGAAGCGTCACGTTGTAATCGTAAGGAACGTGCTTAGCCGCCGTTGCTGTTTCGATGTAGTTGTGGGAACCGTAGCTGTTCAGGCGTATGTGATGAGCCTTTGCTTGTGTAGCTGTTGCTACTTACGTGCGCTTAATGAGCCGTCACTTACTAAAAGAGCGTGTGAGACGCTGCTGCTTTAGCCGTTGCTTGTGTATCTATGTTGAGATCCGTTGATATGTGTTGCAGTTCTACTTTCGTTATTTTCACTCTTAAAGTACGCTTGGTGCTAGCGCTTCTTGAATATACCTTTAACGGATTCTGATAGTTGTGGCGTCACTATTGGTTTATTTGATTGCTTGTTAATTGATGATTAAATACTTTCATAGCTACAATGAGTGATAACTGTAGGCTAAATGCTTAAAAATAGAAATAGTGAGCCCGTAGTGGTGACTGTGTCAATGTTACTAGTACAGTGCGCTGCGCGTTAAGCGCTGCTCTTAAATATTCATGTAGCAGGTTGCGACGTCGGTACCGGTGCCCTTGCTATGCCGAAATTTGTCGTGACGTCAGTAGGATATAGCCTTGGAACGTTCATCAGCATTGCTATGAGGAAATGTATATTCGAGTTCACGGCGTAGGAAATTCCCCGAATTCGCTGGATTCGTGTTTACAAATATTAGTGTCCGTGAGATTGTATCTTTTCCAATTTTAAATTCTGCCGAAAACTGCTTAAATCCCGAACACATTAAGTTTTATAATTGAAAATGTATATAACTTTAAATTTGTTTCTATACGTTAATTAAATATAATATTGACTTATTCATTGTGTCTATATCTATTAAGTAATAGGATTTGTCAATTGAATTTAAACTGGATAAATTATTTTTAATATAGAACATAAAAAGCAAGAATTATTTGAATAAGCTTATACGGTTTTCTCTCTGCATATTATATGTACAAATGATTCATTATTCAAAATTAATACAAACACAAGCTTATTTTGTGTTATTTTAGAATAACACTATTTATGTTTTGTTTGAATATTGTCACTTAAGTTTTAGAATAAAATTTTTCTCCCTTATTTTTTTTAAATGATCAATTTATGTAAGTTTATATGCTGACAAATCTTCAAACTTATAATACATAACAAAAATAATTTATAATTTTAAAGATTAACAAGATTTTACCATATATTTTATTAGAAATTATTTTTATAGGTCACCGTTAGAGCACTTTTTTTAGGTCAGAGTTTTAGTTCGGGTATAATTCTTTATATAACTGGATCACAGTCATGGAAATTATTTGGTATATATGCAGCAGTATTATCTACATTCCATTTTACAGAATTTTTAGCAATTGCTTTTACTAATCCTAAGGTATTATCATCTGATACTTTTGTTATAAATCATAGTTTCGAATATACATTAGCAGCTACCGCGAGTTGGGCAGAATTTTTGCTTGAAAGATATTATTTTACTAAAATAAAAGAGAGCAGATGGATTATGCTACTTGGTCTTCTTTTTTGTCTCATTGGAGAAATATTTAGAAAAACAGCTATACTCACAGCAAAACATAATTTCAATCATATTATCCAAAATAAAAAAACCATTGATCATAAATTAATAACGCACGGAGTGTATAGGATGTGTAGACATCCAAGTTATGTTGGTTGGTTTTATTGGTCTGTGGGCACGCAGGTAAATAAATTTATATTATATATTAATACTGTGTAATATTTATTCCAGAATGTTTAATAATTTTCTCGAATCTGCGGAGTTTATGCATGCATATTTGTGCTTGTTTCATATGTATAACATATTTTTTATACAGTAATTTACATATAATATTCAACATTTTAGATATATTATTTCAATTTTTGTAAGAAATATTTTTTTGTTACCATACGTATTTGGATTTCTAACAACTATAATTCAAGTTAAAATTAATTTATCGAAATATACTAAATTACAGTCTGATTTAAAATTTATGTTAATATGATTAACATCTTTCATTCTATCAATATAACAAAATAATTTTATGAATTTAATTGAGAAAATTCCAAAATTATGAAATGTTTTAGGATAACAAATTAATGTAAGTGTGCAAAATGTATTTATTCGCCGTTGCGGCTTGTTTTACGAAGACTCATTCGAAGGATACAAATTGATGCCGTTGACATCTCAGAGCCACGGATGTTGTGTGATAGCGATGAAAGATCAAAGTGGAAGGGATATTATAATAACTCAATATAAATATTCTGTTATTTATCCAATAACAGGGCGTTCATTAGTATTACTATTATCAATTATTGAAAAACTCATGTGTTAAATTAATGCATTTTCTATGGTAATCGTACACTAATCTAATGCAGCGTTTTCGATTTTAAAGGTTTAGTTTATGGCTCAAACTACCAATTCAATAGTTCAGTGGATTAGTCTCTAGTCCGGATAACTTTAAAGGAAATAATAAGTGACAGGGCTGAAAATATCATGTATTTAGTGTAATAATGCTTATTATTTGTTAATAATTATAATAATATTGTAATGTTATGTAGTGAGAAGATTATTCTATTGAAGTAATGAGGGTGTGTCCTTGCAGTCTAAATTGTCTTAGTTGTAATTGAGGTTATGCTGATGTAAATATCAGCTGGTGTAATCAGTCATGCTCATGTGGTAGCATGAGAAGATGGTGTTTAAATAAAAAATGTTTACTATGTGTCATAACTATTCTTGATATAGTGTTTTATGTAACTTGTTGATGTTTGATTTGATGTTGATGTTTAATGGAACTTGTTGAGTAATCAATTATGTTTAAATATTTATGGGAGCAATAAAAAGACTAGTCACACACAAGAATAATTAATTATATGCCTTCGCACCCTTGAAGGACTTAATGATATGTATTTATGGTCGATTAGTCGATATATTGTTGTTTGGCTTTGACAATGAACTTGACTTGTTGTGTCAATTGTATCGACTGGGTCAGGGAATGCACGATGACGAAGGGTTACTTCGAGAGAGCGTGCTCTATAACATGTCGACTGTTTTAGGCCTTTGCGAGGTCGAAGCATTGGTTCGACTGAGAGAATGTGAAATTGCCCGATTTATTCTTGTGCGAGGTGTGACTAGCTAATTTATTAATATAAAAAAGGTACCTTGAAAACTGCTGACAAGGTGTGTTGATTGCTGCGTAATTAAAGTCCCCTTTGATTACTATTCCATTGGCTTCACTGTAATCACTACCTAATCTGCCGATTTCTGATTCTTATGCACACGTGTATTCTTAATAGGCTGTCGAATATATAGCCACATGTCGTCTTTACAGTATACTAAAAACACTGAGCGGCAATTACAATTAAGTGAGCGCGAAGTAAGATTACAATGAGGGTCGCCACATGGTGAGCTGTGCTTAAATATGCATGCAGCGGATGCAACGCTGGCAACAGTGCCGCGGGGTGTTGTTAGACCGAAAATTCTATGCGGCGTTAAAAAACGAAGCTTCTAGAAGTTTCGTAGGTGTTCTTCCTTTATGAGATCTTATAGTATATTATAATTCAGATCGTAAAACTTGCTCGGACTTGTCGAGTTTTGTTTATAAACATTCGCCCGAGCATGCGTGCCGTGCGCCGTACAGCGTGTATGACGCACTTTGTCTAAAATTCGTGGAAACTGCGTCAATCCCGAACACAGCGTTATGGTTCGAATATGAGCGCAGAATTGTGCGAAGTTTCATTCGTCGACACTCGCGCTGTTCGTGTGAGCACGTGCGTAATTGAGGTTATAGTTGTAATGTAGCGCGACACATGTAACTGTTGTTAATTGAAAATACACTCGGGTAGTAGCGTACTGCAATAGTTATTCAGTTGGAAGTAAGAGCTTGAAAGGCTTTTACCTCGTGAAGGATACTGCTACGTGTTGCGTCTGGTATGAGCGTTGAAGGGCACGCTGAGTAGATTCATAAGCGTCAGACATTGAACTTATGTCAGGATAGACCGGCAAGACTCGCATCAGCTGGCGCGAACTTGGCGACAATTTTTGAATTATTCCGCACTGTCTATCTGAAAAGAGCCTCAATTCCTTATGATGCTTGTCGATGACTTAAACTCTGAATCTTAAATGTTAATTGATTATGGTAGTTGATACTACTTACGAAGACTAATAGTAAACTCATTATAGGGATTATCCACGTCCTTCTTGACGAGGACTGCCACTGGACACTTGTTTTCGGACTTCGAATAGGGAATATGTCTCCTGTCATTTAGGACTTGCAACAACCGTTGTCTTGAACTACGTTAAAAGGGACTTTCACTTCTTAGCTGAATAAGTACTGTATCGAGAGTGTTTAAATATTGAACATGTGCTTCTTGAATACATTTGCTGGTCATGTACTTCACTTGAATCCCATCCCTTATTTTCTGTCTAATCAGAGTGATCCTCACTTACAGGGCAAGGGGGCAGCGCCTCTTGTGGCTTCATAGTTAATTAAAGGCATAGTCGTCTCTTGGTCTTCACGACAAGAAGAGCTCTCGTTGCTTCTGACGCATCTGGAGACACTATGACAGCTTGTTGACAGGTAGAAGAGGGGGCAGTACATACCGTTTTGAATGAAGTTACCGAGCGGAGCGAATCCGTACAGATGCCTAATACGTTGGGTTTTCCCGAGTTTATTATCTTGTTTTTCCAGATGTTTTATGACATTATTGCTTGATCGTTGTCAGCAAGAAATTTTCGAAATCTAAAATGACAAATTTACGATGTTGTTTTGTCAAACGTTTTATTGGCAAAGACTGCTCTTACAATCTCAAACAATAACCTAAGATGACAAAGTAAATTTCAAAGATTTGTATTTGTAGTTGTAGTTATTGAACTATCATATTTAATATACTGTTTATTTATATTATGTGACGGTTAAAAAAAGTCTACACTATATTGTAATTTGTAATTGCTGGGCCAAAAATATATATATTCTATATTTAGAACAATTGTTTTTAAAACAAATTGTGCAAAAAAAAATAAAAATAAAATATTCTTTAAACGTTTTGCCATACTTATCAATTGATGGCATTTTATACTTTCATCTGAAGCGAAAATACTATCTAATTCATAAATTCCTTATTAAGAATTACGTTTTTCAAAATAAGTTTAAAATCTCATATAATGTACAAATTATTGTTAGTTTATATTTTTTTAATTTGGCTTTTTATCATTATTTAGAAACCAAAGGACTTGCACTATGGAATAATATTACAAGGAATTAAGCACCAAAAGAAATAATTGCTTTTAAATTATTGCATAAACATCAATACTTTACTATCTAGGGATTCTTGTGAACATAATGCTACTATTATAAAAAAAGAAATTAGGAAAATGTGTAGAATGGAAGAAAAAAAACACGTAAAAAATGTGTTTAGAATATTAGGAAATGATCAGAATTTACAAAGAACTTTTTTTTATTATAGTCATTAATGTTTCTGATTGAAGACTAATTAATTAGTGAACAATTTCGATTGAAAACTTTATATGTATAGAATTTTTAAAGACACTAAAAAAACAACACCCTGAATATCTTTAATACCATCGCTGTTTATTATAAAAATATCGAACTATATTATTCATAATACTAAATATATTTTTTCAAGATCAAAAGATTGATTACATAATTATGTTATTAATAAATAACATAACAGTATCCAAAGTTATTCATTCCAAATAGTCTTCAGTGAATACTTGATTAATTACTGAATTTTAATAATTAAGAAGTTATTTTCAATAAATAGCTGTTTTTATATATAATATACCTTCAAAGTTGGTAGACGTATAGAGTATAGATATATATATATATAAGTAATACTATTGTATCAAAATTAATTCCACTAATCCGACTCGTCGAACCAAACGTGTAGAATTAACTAAGAAACCACTAGATGTTGTATGGGAGAATGCGTGGGCAAGTGAAAGGGTTAATGCACTTATTCAATAATTAACACATAATTCTTACTGTTGTTTATTCCATTTATTTGCAATTTATTTCCAATTTGGTGATTATAATGATTTACTGTGAAAAGAGATAGATTATCATATATTGAGTATTACTACTTGAGAGGTTATGATCACTGCTGTGCTCTGAATGAACACTACAATTCTTGTTAGTTTGGTGCTTTTAACACGTATCGCCGTTGCCTCTGAATGGTAGGCTGTGTGAGTGAGCACGTATCTGAAATGGAGGTTAGAATAATGCGCGCCACTGAATGACGCGAGTTGCTGGTCTTGTAGAATGAGCATACACGGAATGCTTCTGGGATCGGACAGCTTGCGGTCCGGGTGCTTAGTAAACCGTGAGGTGAAGAACCTACACTTGAAGTTGTAGTGTTACAATTTTTTGTTTCTACTCACAGGCTTGATGGAAAGCTTTCATGCACGAACTGCTTACTCTTGAACTTTCCTTTTGTCTCCTCTTACAGTTAGGACGAGAATCTAAGTCCTTGAGTAATATGTGCTTGACGAGACTAAGTGTAACTGGGTATTGAACTACAGAAGTAGAAAGTGGTGTTACAAAACTCAACTGTTTTCTGTTCCTCCTTGTGACTTTCGCGAGAATAAGTTAGAGAAAATGAGACTTATCTGGTGAGAATAAGTGGTGGTCGTACATTGCATTGTCTTTCTTAAATAGTTTACTGACCCGCTTCCACTAGGGACCCTTCTTTTCTGTATCCAATCAGAGATTGACTTTGGGCAGCTTGATGGATCATGCACGTCTTCATTTCCACTTCCTTCCGGGTCTAGTCTTGAGTATACTAATCGGAAAAGTGTCGGAAAGGGGAAGCTTCTACTATTGGTCGTCTCTCCTTCTCTGGGACTTAGGTAGATGAGGGGTCCTCTAAGGCGTGGTCGGTTGGCTAGTGCAACTGACAAGATTCGGCGTAGTTAAGAATAATGTAGGCATTGTCTTAAAGGATGCCGAGTGCTCACGTACGCCTATTGCTTGTTGTCGCACGTGCAGGGTTTTGGATTGCAGTGAAATTTAGGAAATGTTTTGTACTTGATAGTTTACGTATATCTGATACTATTTCAAAATCTACGTCTTCTTGGTAGTAAACTACAAGATCGTTTAACTGTACCGGAAAATCCTGAGTACGTTCTTAGATATTCGAGAATAAATAAAATAACTATTCACGAGTGTTTTCCAGATGTATTCTTCTCACGAGTGTCCAACGACCGTGGGAAGTTGTGGTAATAAAACTGTTCTTGCAATCTCGAACAACTATAGATAAACTTTTGCGATATTCTTGATACAAAAAGCATCTGTTTTAAAGGCTGATAATTAAAAATTATTAACGATTATAAAAATAATGTTTACGTCAAAATAAACATGTTCAATTATTTTTTATTCAGATATGTGAAAATCGGATGAAAAGTTAAAATATATATCCGAGATTCGATCTGGATCCAATTCTTTATAATTTGACTTTTTATTTATCCATCTATCTGAACCTATACAAATAAAATAAAGCCTACATTTATATTGAAGCAGTACAAAATATAATAAGAAAAGTGAGATTTATTATTTGCTGACAACATTTGTATTCTCTGCAGAAAATAAATTATATAAAATAAATTGAGTAAAGCTCTATAGCTATACTCTCGGATTCAACAAAGATTTATGTACTAAATAAATCGATAGAGAATTTTTTAATCGGTCTGTTTTTTGTGAAAAATATAATCAATCCATAGTTACGTATCGAATATTGTCAGATTAAATTAACTACTGTATATTATAATTTTAAAACTATCAATAAAAGTTAGAATTCATGACTGACAATCATTATTATTATAAAATAAATAATTCAAAATGAGAGAGAGTCAGAGAATTATCAATATTACTTAGTTTCTTAAATACACAATAAAAGATTTAGAGACCCATGAGTTAGAATAAACTAATAAATTAAATAATAGTTTATTTCATGGATAAATAGCTATTTGTAGTATTATAAGAATTTTTTATAAATAAGTGTTGTTTGAATTTGAACGTTTTAATTTATGGCTCGAACTGCCAATTCAATAGTTCAGTGGAATAATCTCTCGCCATAGCGATTAGGAAAAAAGAAGGTACAAATGGAAGAAATGAAAAGTATAATTTAATATATTTGAGTTCAATTATTAATTTATTCTGCCTATGAATTATAATGTTGTAGCGTTGTTCGTTACTTCTATTGAGACTGAGAATTATTCTATTGTAGTGGTGTGAGTTCTTTCTTGTGTTCTTGATTGTCTGAGATTTGAATTACAATTCGTGCTGGCGCAAGTGACACTGATGTGAGATGCACAACTCAATAATAATACTAAATATAGAATTACTATGAGGACTAAACTGAATTTATCGTAGAACAATACTCAGAGCCAGATGTGTAGTCACTGACTAGATGTTAAACGAACAGTGCGCAGCGCGTCAAGGGCTGCTCTTAAATATTCACGTAGGAGCTTGCGACAACGGCAGCGCACCAGTGCCTATTGCTATGCCGATCATTATGGTGACGTCACTAGAATATAACCTTGAGAGTTAATCGGCATTGCTAGTCGGAAATATAATCTAATATTCGAGTACTCAGCGTAGTGAAATTTCCCGGCTTCGCTGAATTGTGTTTGTAACGTAAATCTCCAGGTTTTATACCTCTCCCACTTTTGTATTCCGCTTTTAACTGCTTCAATTCCTAACATTCCGCCCGCCATCATCAATTTGTTGATGATGAAATTTTTGGTTCAGCAATTGGAAGTATGGCAAGTTTATTAACTGGCCTTACCATGGTGGTAGCAGCAGTTTCTAATGTAACTACTCTCGTCAGTCCGTTACTACCGGGATGCGATTTTATTACTCGAGCGAGTGGCCACTTGCTGGGTGATAAGCGCTCATTGGTAATGAGTACCAAGGATCTTTCCTTGATATCATTCCATGGGTGATGCCATTTCGATATTGATTGTTGTTGTAGGTAGTGAACTGACCAGAGTGACTAAAACTGTTGGACACGTTGTTGGATGTATTGCCATCGAGATAATCTAGGCATGGGTATTTCTTGGAGCGATGGTTTAGGAAGAGCTAGGAGCGGACCTCCTGTAAGGAAATGGCCTGGAGTGAGTGCAATTAAATCATCTGGATCGTCGCTGAGTAGTTCTAAGGGTCTGGACTTCAGGATAGCTTCGATTTGAGCAAGCAGAGTAGTGAGCTCCTCGAAGATGAGCAAGGTGTCTCCAATGGTGCGTCTGAGGTGATGTTTCCCTGATTTTACTACCGCTTCCCACTTATCCCCCATGTGGGGCGTTGAGGGTGAATTGAATTCCCAGTTAGTGTTATCTTGAACCATGATACATTCGATCTGTTGCTGTTCGTGGGTGCCTTGAATAAATTACCTTTTTAGAGCAGCATCCGCACCTATGAAGGTAGTACCGCAATTAGAATGGATTGTGCTTGGAATCCTTCGACGAGTAACGAATTTTCTGTACGCGGAAATGAAGCCGTCAGTTGTGTAATCGGAAAGTAATTCTATGTGAACTGCTGAAGTGGCAAAACAGACAAAGTTGCAGATCCAGGCCTTATATGTTTTCGCACCTGAACCTCAAATCCATTTTCAACGACATAGGGCCGGCATAATCCACGCCAGTATAAGTGAGAGGTCTCGTTGGTGTCACCTTTGTGATTGGTAGATGTCCCATTAGTTGTTTCGTGCGAATCACCTTTTGTCGTGCACACACACCGCAATGCAGGATGTAAGTTTTTATCGGGTGCCTTCCGCCTATGATCCAATTCTGTTGGCGGATCTATGTCAATGTGTTGTGAGTGCCTCCATGTAGAGTTCGTTGGTGTGCATAATCAATGATGAGCGTCGTAAGGATCGAGTGTCAGTAAAAAATTACAGGGTGCTTGTTGTCTTGCTTGATTGGGGCCTTGTTAATTCTTCCACCGACTCTAATTACTTCTTGATTGTCGACGTATGCTGTTAGTCGACTGAATGTGTGTGTTTTTGGCAGTTGATTCCTGCCCAGCAATATCTTCAACTCGTGCGAAAAGTAAGCTGCTTGGGTTACTTTTATCCAGTAGATTCTTACCTCTTCACGGGCCTCATTGTTCGTTTTGAGATAGGGTAATGTCATTCGAGCCTTCTTCAGTCGGCGTATAAACGAGATGCAGACAGCTGTAATTCTTATTAGTTTTTAAAGGTTTGAATATTTTTAGATTAGTTTCCAGGCGTATTGTGGCTTAAAGATAGTGGAGGCGAGTGTTGTGCATGGCCGTGCTTCTTGTTGACATTGACAATTCTTTGGAGTTGAAATCCATGGTGGCCCATTCCACCAAAGAGGGTGTTCTTGAAGATGAAATGAGGTGATACCTCTTGATGCACAATCTACTAGATTTGATATTCCAGGGACAAATCTCCACTGAGCGTTGGGTGTAATATCGTGAATTGAAGATACCCTGTTGCTTACAAATTCCTTCCACCGTGATGTGTGGGCTTTTATCCATGCCAATGTTACTCGGGAGTCAGTCCACAGGTGGATTGCATCAAATTCCATCCGTGGCGTGGTTACTACGTAGCGAGTTAACTTTGAAAGTAATAGTGGTGCTGCTAGTTCCAATCTTGGTATGGTGATTTTCTTTAATGGAGCCACCTTCGTCTTTGAGCATACCAGTGTGCTTGTGGTGCCATGTGAATCGTGCACTCAGATGTAAATGGCGACAGAAATTGCGCGTTGAGATGCATCAGAAAAACCATGTAGTTGTTGTCGAGAGGAGCCTGTCCTCTTAAGCTACATAAGCGTGTTCGTTGAATTGTGTTTATAACGTAAGTGTCCAGGTGTTTATACCTCTCCCACTTTTGTATTCCGCCTGTAACTGCTTCAATTCCGAACAAGTGTGATTTATTTAGATATACTATTTGTTTAGATATAGATAATTTATTCAGATTGTGATTTTTATACATATACGAAAATTCTATTGAAATAAATACAAATTTCAAAGTCTAATATATCTGTATATGTTGCGAAAATGTAAAAAATAACATATTTATAGTTAAAATGTTTTTAAAATACCACTGTTAATATTTGAATTCATAAGATACTAAATCATTACCAGACTTGATAAATACACAAACCTCTGTTAATCAAGATATATACATAATCTCTTAATTGCAATATTTTAATATCATTAAAAATATAATTGTTTATATTATTGTCCATATACTTTACATAATCAATTATGATTTAAACAATATTTGTGTTTCAGCTAATTTTACAGAATCCGTTATGTTTAATTACATATGCATTGATATCGTGGAAATTTTTTCATGATAGAATATTAATAGAAGAAATAAACCTAATAGAATTTTTTGGATTTTCATATATTCAATATCAAGATAAAGTGGGTACGGGTTTACCATTTATCTTGGGCTGTAAAAGATAAAGATCTTATTAATGAAACGAATGACTAAATGCATTTCATTTTCGGAGTAATTAATAACTTATTTTTTCAATTCACAGTAATTTTGGTGTAATAAATTTATATAAATCTTTATTATACTAATGATAAAATTACAACTCTTATTTGTAATGATAAAATTACAATTCTTATTTGTAAGATGATTGGAGAAAAATAGACATTTAAAAATTCTATAGAAAATAATTTCAAATTATATAATCGTATAAAAAGATGCATTTACAAGGAATCTAAATTACATCTAAAGTATATCTAAATACAATAATTTACATTAGCTTAAAATTATAACAAAAATAAGTTTCTTTTTCACGATTACAAATATAATACGAAAAGCAAAAGACGCTTGTAACCTCTTTCTAATATACTTATGTAAATAATTTATATATAAGTAATAAATATTTAAATTATATGATAATTCATAAGTGTTATGGATGTAAACAGTTGAAAGCGGAATACAAAAGTGGGAGAGACATGGCCTCCCGGACAGTTTGTTTATAAACACAAGCCATCGAATTCGAGAAATGTTTCTACGCTAAAAACTCGAATATACGGTTATAATTCCGAAAAATAATGCCAATGAACCTTCCAAGGCTTATGCCCTACATCACGACAAATATCGGCCTAGCAACAGAGACCGGATTGCTACCGGCGTCACAAACTACTGCGAGAAGATTTAAGGGCTGCGCTTCACGGGCAGCGCTCAGTCCCAGTCTCACTCTAGTAACAATTACGCAGTCAACGCGACGGGCTCACTATTCAATCTTCAAGCTTCGCTTAACAGTCATCACTCACTGTAGCGATACACGTATGTAATACTTAAACAATAAGTAATCTAAGAATTCAATAGTGACTCCACATTATCAGAATCCGTTAACCAAACTTAAACTAATAATGTGCTAGTGCTAACATAAATGAGAGTGAAATGGTCTAAATCATACTACATATATTGACGGATCACATCGACGACTAAGGCAGCAGCAAACCGGTCCCCTTTAGAAAACTTCGGTACGACAGCGGCAGCTCTTACACACCGACACAAAGCAGTAGCGACCCGGTTTCGCTCAGATGACTTGGGTACGACAGCGGCACTTCTCGGTAGGGAAGCAGTCACTCCTCACACCAAGGAGAATACACACACTCCTCAGCACATAACACAATTGAAGAACTTCCCCAATTTATTCATTCATACCCTTTATGATCATTAATTATTTATTATATTATTATATTTAATAAAGGAAAGATAAGAAAGACTGCTTGTAGTATTGAATAATTGCATTGACCCTTCTACTTGCCAGCAAACCCTCCACCCACCATCAAAGGGAGGGTTTTTAGTCTTATCTCAGACAATAAGAAATACTTAAAATCTATGGAAAGAAGATCGAACTGCCAATGTTCGATACTTCAATTTAATTTGTTGTTCGCCTTAGTGGATATTTAGGTAAGGATTAAGTGGAAGGGCCGTAGAAGTATACAGTGTGTGTACACTTCGTTAAATATCGTTTATTATAGTTTATTGACAATTACATTATTGATGGTGATGATATTGTTGTTGATCTTGTAAGGATCAGCAATGGATTATGCACACTCCTTGGAAAGGAGTATAGCTTATTTAGGTAATTGAGGCTTTTGCTAATATTCTAACGATTAGCAAAGAGTTCTACTTACTCATGGAGGGAGTGTGGCTTAATTGTGTAATAGTTACCCTCAATAGAGACTACTGGTATACCTTTGTGATAAGGAGTACTGCGATACCTTTGTCAAATATTGTCTTGTAATGCAGTCCGCACCCTTGACTGCTTGTTCACTGTTGCGCACTGGAGAATTGGCGTGTGTTCCTTGTTTTAATGGCTTTTTTGAGAAAGTGTGATTGAGTGATTGGCTCATAGCTGAATATCGCGTATTTGTGATGTGCTTTTTTTAAATATCTACGCGGCAGCTTAGCTGGCAACAATGGATAGGTGTTTTTTGCAGAACGTTCGAGAATAAAGCTTTAGAAGGTTGGAGACTTCCGAGAAACAATTTTTACAGAATTCGAGAACTAGAAGGATTATAAATTTCCGAGAGCCAAAGGTCTTGGAAAATACTCCAATTTTGAATAGATAATCAGATAAATGTGATCACATATTGTGATTGAACATATAAAAAAGAGGTGACTTGTGGATGTCCTTATATTACTTTTTGGTTGATATTTCCTATTTTATCGCTGCATTCTATGACCTTATAATTTTCTATCACTCGATGGTTCCGACATTTAATCTTTCTTGAACAATAATATATATTTTTGTGTTATTTTTAATAAAAAAAAATGTATGCATTTTCTAATTGATGCGTATCTCCTTAATAATAGTAAGTAATCGAGTTCTTCCTTTTACTTGTAAACAGAAAAAAACTTCATAAAATATTACAAATGTTCTACAACCATCATGATACCTTTTTTAAATTGAACTTTGGTAAATATATATTACGTTCCAACAAAGAAACTAATAAGCATTTTCATTATTTATGGAATTTTTAATTTTTAAACTTTTAAAAGTAAAAGGTTTTTAATTTCTATAATTATATTTTATAAAATTTCATGAAATCAGACAATTTTTATAAACGGTAACTTACATAATGTACAGTACGCTGTTACTAACGTATTACTAAATTATATCTAAACTTGCTTGCAATAATGATTTTTGAAAATATTCCTGATTTTAGTACATGATTTTTCGTACTACAGGTAAATGGAAATAATAAAATAATTTATGAACAAGATTATAACAAAATAATATTAAGCAGTTACAAATTTTATTAAATGTTATAAAGACATCATTGCAAAATATAGAAAATTAAATTGTGTAAAGTTGTAAATTTTGATAATAAAATTCATTTTCATTTTAATTTGTTCAATGAAATCAATTTTTTATTTTATTTGATTATTTAAAAGTTTGATATTCATTATTTATATTAATTTTATTATTAATAATAGAATAATTAATAAATATTAAATTTCACAATGTATAATATTTTTTAAAGCACTTTAATGATTACATTTTATTAGAATATTAACAAAGTAGTACAATAAATTTGTACGTAAATTATTTTAAAAGGATTGCGATCAAACTAGAATAATTTTATAAATTATATGAAAAGTAGAGTTTACGCATTAAGAGCCATGATTTAATGAATACCATTAGTACATTTTTTAATTATTTACTCATAAAAATTAAATATAATTAAATTTATAAAATATAAGTGAAAAGGCATCTTTCGATATTGATTATTATTCATTTTTTGTTAATTTTGATGTTTAATTTTATCTGTAATTCTAATTATTTTCCTTTCAGCTCATTTTATATTGTATAGAATATACTATAAACATAAATGCTTGCATTGTATATTTATTAATATAAGTAGAATCATTTTAATTTAATTTCTAAATTAATTTAAAAAATAAATTAAAAAAATTCTACGTATATTAATAAATATTCAATTCAAACATTTGAGATTATATTAAAATTTCTAAATTTCTAAACACTAAGTATATTCAAAAAGACTATGAATAATACATGATAATATATTAATAATTACATAATTCGATTATGATTATTTTGTAAAAAATTTTGTACTACGAATTATTAGTATAAAATCTATTATATATAGTTTAATAAGATTCTGAAATAATCTTAAAACTACTCAGTTAAAAAATGAAAGTTGCCAATAAAAAACTTTTTTAATAAATTTTTTTAATAATATGCATAGACTAAAAACTTTGAAAATTGTTACAAAAAATTATTGTATAAAGTAATATTCGAGAATGCGAGAACATTTTTCCTTTTTTGTCAGTGCAATAAAACATCTGGCAAGTAACATCGTAAAATTTGTATTTGGATTTCAAAACTTCGCTTGTTCAAAATTCTCACGCATTAGTGTCATAAAACATCTGGAAAAACAATACCATAAACACGAGAAAACCCATAGTTAGACATCTGCATTTTCGTTCCGCTCGGTAACTACTTCAAGCATTACTGCAAGCGGACCTTCCTTTCCCTTCCCCCTATCAACAAGTTGCAATGTTGTCACCAGATGTGTCAGCAATGCCCCCCTTTCCACTGTCTACATGCTGTCGCATGCGGCAGCAGCAATGAAAGATCTGCTCATCATGAATGACCCAGAGACGACTAGGCCCTTAATTAACTCCGAAGCCAAAAGAGGCGCTGATTGGACAGAAAATAAGAGAAGGGGTTCAAGTAAAATTCATGGTCAGCAAATGTATTTAAGGGGCTTAATTTTCAATACTTATTTACTCTTGATACTTAACTCTCTTAATACTTATCATTCGTGATATTTAACTGTCTTGATAGTTTCTCTTTAGTAGTATTCTCGTGATATTACTTCTTTTTGATATCTCTCTTTTAGTAATACTCTCTCAATATATTAAACCCTTGAGATATTTCATACTCAGTTAAGTTTAGTGAAAGTCTATTTAGCGCTATTTCGGGAACGACTTACACTTCTTGGGATTGTCCATTAACACTGTTAGTGGAACAGTAGTTACTGCTCCGGAAGAACTACAACATAAACCCGTATGTCCACTAAGGCAGTTTAAGAAAACCCTCACCTTAGTTGAAGTTCGGAAGCTTACGAAAGTAAGCAAAACCCAGAGCAAGTGTCGACAATCCAGTTTGACGCCACTTTGCGATATCTTTCAATCCTAAAGCCGCATTCATAACCTCAACCACACACGTGCTCTTTCAAAAGACGCTAGTGTCGACGAACGAAACTTCGCGCCATTCATCATTCGTATTCAACAACCAAGCTGCATAGATTATTGTACAGTTGTCTCCGCAACGCATCACTTCAATCCAAGAATTTAGTTCTACTAGTAATAATAGTGATACTAGTCAACCTTGTCATTAATAAATAACAGAATAAATAGCATACTTCAGCCATATTTCTATTGTATTATTATAATATCCCTTCCACGTGTGACTTGTCATCGCTACCACAACACCCGTGGTGGTCTCTGAGTTGTTAACGGCATCAAATTGTATCCGTCGAACCGGCCTTTATAAGACAAGTCGGAACAACGAGTTGCAATTTGTACAAGTAATTTATATTTTATACTTAAACATTTTTCATTTTTCTTTTTAACTTACATTTTATTTCAAATAAAATATAGTTAATGTGATTATAACATATTATTAAAAAAAAATTATAATATGAGCATTGTAAGTATTATTTAATATGGTCACTGAATTGATTTATAAAAGTATTTGAAATATTTACTGCTTCAATTGATAAAATTTTAATTTAAATAAATAAATAAACAGCATGAAATATTATATTCATAAATCTGAAGATATCGTGATAAATTTAAAAATATAAATCCAAGGCTTAATAAAGCTCTACAAATTTTAATAATAACCGTATTCTATTTTTAAAAAGCTTATATTATTTGTAAAGTAAGTATAAGTACTATATGAAAATAGTTTAATAGTACTTACTGTTGACTTTAAATTAATAGACTAATATTATTATCTGTGTATTGTACGATTATCCACAATTATAGTGAAGATCCGTATAGAAATATGTCAACAGGAAGAATATGTAGCGAGATGAAACTATAACTTCTGGTAATGAAGTGGAAACATAGTAATATAAAAAATGGATCTCAGGAATTTGGAAAGGTCGTATCAAAACTCAATAGCCTAAATGGTCAAAATTAATTGCATTTTATGACTTCATACGAGTCAAGAATAGAGTAGTATGTATTTCTATGTTTACGGTGGTGTAATTGCTAGAGGTAAAGTAATGATTACAAAAAATATGTATTACGGAAGATAAACCTATGAAAGACAAAAAGAAAAAAAGTATGTGGATAATCGCATTGAAAATAAAATTTACAAACATTGTAATTCCTCATTTTTCAAAAAAACTTCGTATTGGTGCTCTTTTCTTAACTTTAAAAAATATAATCTGTCTGATATCTTTATTATAATTTTCCGTCCACCTTAGCGGAATCATGGGAAGGGATTTATTTAGTTTAATACATAGTCTACGCTTTTTAGTTAAATATGGTTTATGATTTATTTACAATTACATTATTGATGTGTTGAATTTATGCGATGGAAGGGTATATGCTATGTTCAATCATGAAGATTCACTTGCTTGGAACTGATCCTGTAGTGAATGGTACACGAGATGCTTCTTGATGATGTTAATCTTGTAAGGATCAGCGACTAATTATGCACACTCCTTATTGGTAAGTATGTTTTGTGCTATATTAATAATAGTGTCGTGCCAATCCTGTAAGGATTATTCATTAATTATGTATAGACTTGAAGGCCATAGTCTCAAACCATTATCTTGGAGCATAGGAGAATCGATGCGTCTTCCTTCTATCGTGACCTTACATTGAGAGTACGAGGTGAGTAGTTTACTGGCTAGCTAGCCCTTCATGGATGAATAGCATGACTGCCTGGATTACTGACTCGTCTCGTGCTGTACTTGCTTTAAATATCCATGCGGCAGCTTACTTAGCTGACAACGCTGTGTTTCTAAGCCGCAAGTCTGGTGACGTCATAGACTCAGTTCTAAAAAATTCTAGGATTTCAGAAAGACAAAGCTTTGGAAGGTTCGAGAATTTCGAATCGATGTTGGTATGCGAAAATATTACAGGGCACTCGAAAATTAAGACATAATATATTCGAGAATTTGCAGAAACAAAGTTTAGAAACATAAGCGTCAGAAGGTTTGTACTTTTCCCATTTTAAAGTTCTTGGAAATTGCTTCAATCCCGAACGTTGTAATTATTTTAAAATTATAGACAAATTTTTAATTAATATTTACGTTATATGTTTCACCTATTATGCTTTATAAATTTCATACAATTTTAAATATCATCATCATTTACCTGCTTGTAAAATTATTTTTTTTCATGTAAATAAATATTATTATTGCAATATATCAATATGAATCAATGTTTTCAAATTATGAAATAAATCCATAATAAACATTTTTTAAATATTACATTGAAAGAAAGAAATTAAAAATTTTTTCTATTATATAATATATTTTAAGAAATTTAAAAGTAATGATAATTCAAACAGAAATTCTATTTATTTAAAAAATTTATTTTAATTTAATTTCGATATTTTAAAAAATTACATTTTTTTGTTTATAATTATTGTATAGAATCATTTTGTTTGCATTTAAATCTTAAAAACTTATAAAACAAGTTTTATAGTTTTCATATCAAAGAAAATCTACATCACAATGCGTGGGATAAATATATGTGTTCATGTAGTAAAGTGATTCTGCGCAGTAAGCACAAATTCATTGAACTGTCCTGAAATTATGCCTTAATTCTTCTTAAACAAGCAGTAATCGTGCGTCTAATTTCACATTTTTTTAAATTGTACAATTATTTATAATCAAATGTGTTTTCGAAATTTAAAAATTATCAATTCACAATTTTCTTGTTTATTTTTCAATGAAGGTACAAGTACTAATGTGTACATACCTATGTTTTGGTGTGTATTCATATCTGTATTATAATTTGCTAAATATATTAGTATGATAAATAATAAATATTATAAATTTTTTAATTATGTTATTTTGTTATTTTACATATTAATATATAGAGAGATATATTTTTAAATAATTAATAAACTATTTCACAAGTTTTGATAAATAAAACCTATAAGCTTTAAATCTATTTCTTTATTTTATTAGAATTTTTAATCTTTTCTTTAAATTCAATAATGTAAATTACTATCTCAAAACAATGAAAAGAATATTACCAAACAGTTTTATAAATGTAAATTTATTATTATCTATAAGTTAAGATATTTCTATAATTTTTAAATATAAAGTAAATTAACATTTTTAATATATGTAACAAATATGTGCATTTAAAAATATTTCTTGTAAGAAATTGAATTCATGTTATCTTTCCTATTTAACATTACACAATACTTATTTATTACTTAATATTTTATATTAATTCAATTATAGAATTACATACCAAACAGTATAATATTCTTCATTTATGTCACAACATTAATTTATTTTTGATAATTATATATAGACTGTAAAAATATTTTTTGTCGTGATTAATAAAGATTTCAAATACATTAATAATTAATATTATTTAATTATTAAATTAAAATCTTTAACTAATGGTTAGTATAAATATGTAATTAGTCAAATCTCTTAAAGTTATTTAGTCTTTTGTTATATTTATACTTAGTATCGTAGGTACTAGACACACAAGTATATAATAATATTTTTGTGCAAATTCTAATATTTTTTGGATTTTTACAAATTTTTCTTGAGTTTATACATTAATGTAAATAAAGAGAAAAAGACTGTTTATTCGAAAACGAGCAGTGCGACCATAATTTTAGGAATTGTTAATGTAGTCTTAATCCACATTATGAGAAGGGTCCCAATTTCAATAAATTTCTATGATAAATTTTAAATTAACAGAATCAAAGTACAAAAAAGTTTAAATACGAAAAATAACAATGACTTTTTATTCATTTTAATAAATGGTACATCTGTGTAGTTTATTTTGATATTTATCTTATAATATTTACAAATTGTAATCTATATTATTTATATATCTATACATATTTATCTATCTATATATATAAATATTTATATAACTAAATTATTGGTACTCGTAATTAAGTTAATATTTACAATACTAAATTAATTAAAGTTACTAAAATAAAAGTTTATTCTCAGTTTAAACATTTCTTTTCTTATATGAACAAAATTTTTTTTAATATTGTATCTGGTATTGGATATTATTAGTTTTCGACATTTATATATAATATAAATTCCAAATTTATTGATTTTTGACCAATAAATTCTATTTCATTTGCAAATAATTTGGTGCAGATACAAAACATACGAAATAAATATTTTGTATTTAGAAAAATCATTATTATTGTTGTTATTATTTTTTGTTACAGATAATTAGTGTTTTCAATGCATATTTAAGAGGATATAAATAAAATATGCTTACCAAGAATATATAATCTGATTATTGCATATACGTTTAGATTATCATCTGTTTTATACGAAAGATGTCCCACTTTATTTTGTAAATTATAAAAAATCAAATATTTTAATATTTATTAGTTATATTTTGTTTTTAGTTTATCTCAGTAAAGTATTCTAAAAAAAGCATGAAAAAAATATTTAAATAAAGATCAACGTTCAAAATTATAATTTGTTGTTTATCAATGTTTAAAATTATTTTAAGGAAAACTTTATATCATATAATTGCATTTTTTAATAAGAAACAATTTTTAAGTTAAATATGTTATTTATATTTTTACTTATTGAAAATCATAAAACTCGTCATTACTAAAAAAAAAAAAAAAAAATACCCACTAAAATTAATCTTGTTTTGATACAAATTTTAAGAATATTAATTATTAAGATAATATTTTTCTCTGGAAATGATATTTATGAATATAATATTAACCATAAGGAAATTAAAAAAACTTTAAAAAGGACTCTTATTAGTTAATATTCAGAAATGGATTTCAATTATAATTTTTATTGTATCAAATAATTTTAACGTAACTATATTCGATAAATATATAATATAGATTATATTAAAAACAACGAAAAATATGAATTTGTAAGTTTTTTATACATATTTTTTAAACTTTTGATTAAGTACAGTATTTCGTAAATATGTATTATTACAATTCTTTAAGTAATACCTTGTAAGCAGTATATTTCAACTACCTAACATAATAGGATTTAATCTGCAACATTTTTTAAATTTATTAAGTTGAAATGATATTAATAATTTTCAAGACATTAAAAAGACACGAAAAAGATATAATTTGATTTTGTCAACAAATTTTCTTAAATTTTCTATAGTTATAGAAAATGGACTTCATATCAGTGAGCTTATTAATTTTACAAATGTGATTATGTTCACAACCCCAACTTAAGTAAAATATAATACCAATGCAAAGTTAGATAACATTGAGTTATTTAAATAATATACTTTTAGAAGAATTGGATAATATTTTCAATTAAAATGTTTGTTTTAGGTTTTGTTCTTGGTTTGAAAGAAGTCCGAATTCAAACTCCTATTGCAGTTAAAAAAGGTGAAAGTACAAAGTTATATTGCTGGTATGATATAGAAGGAGATCCTTTGTACATAGTTAAATGGTATAAATCTGGCCATGAATTTTATCGGTATGCACCACAAGAGAAACCAGCAACTAAATCATTTGTAGTTGGGAATTTACATGTAAAGGTATCACAATTTATAATTGTTTTTATTATTAAAAATGGTATACGTAATTTCTTTTAATAATATATTTGATTAATATTCTTTTGATACATTTTTTCAATGCAATATAACATCTGGAAAAAAACATCGCAAATTTGTCTTTTTGATTTCAAAACTTTCTTGCTCACAACCATCTAGCAATAGTGTCATAAAACATCTGGAAAAACAAAATAATAAACACGGGTAAACCCATTCAGTTAGGCGTATGTACGAATTTACTCCGCTCGGTAACTACTTCAAGCAGTATGTACTAGCGGACCACCCCCTTCCCATTGTCAACAAGTTGTCATGCTGTCGCCAGATGCGTCAGCGGCAATGAGAGCTCTTCTTGCCATGAAGACCAAGAGACGACTAGGCCCTTAGTTAACTATGAAGCCACAAGAGGCGCTACCCTCGCACTGTAAGGGAGGAGTCTCGGATTGGACGAAAAATATGGGAAGGGGTTCAAATGAAGTTCATGGTCAGCAAATGTATTTAAGAAGCGCATTTTTCAATATTGAAACACTCTCGATACAGCACTAATTCAAATAAGAAGTGGAAGTTTCCTATTAACGTAGTTCAAGACAACTATCGTTACAAATCCTATTGGCAGGAGACTATTCCCTTATCGAAGTCCGAAGACAAGTGTCCAGTGACAGCCATCTTGAAGAAGGAAGAAGGATGTTCCGATAATAAGTATACCAGTTGTCTTCGTAAGTAGTATCATTACTACAATACTCACAAAACTCTGAGATTCAGAGATTACATCATCAACAAGCAACCAAAGAAGAAGAGGTTCTCACCAGAGAGACAGTGCGGAATAAGTGCAAACTCGTCGTCAAGGTCGCATCAACTGATGCGAGACTTGCCGATCTTACCCTCATCTTAGGTAAAAGTCTGACGCTTATGAATCCACAGCGTCCCATTCAACGCTCATAGCAGATGCAATACGTAGCAGTATCCTTGCCGAGCTAAAAGTCCTCAAACTCTTACTTCCATCTGAATTTATTGCAGTACGCCAATATCTGGACAAGGTGCGGTTGCTACGATATGATTATATCTCAACTAACGATAACAACATGAGTCACACTTTATTACAACTATAAGCACAAGTGTCGACGAATCAAACTTCGTGCCCTTCTGCGCTGACATTCGAACCATTACGTTGCATTAGATGAGTGTACTTTGCCACTACAAACACATTAATCCACCTCAAAAGTCATTTTTATAATTAATAATAGTAATACTAGTCACGCCCTGTAATTGGATAAATAACAGAAAAACAGCATATACACCAGCCATATTTATATTGAATTATTACAATATCCCTTTCACTTGTGACCTTTCATCTCTATCACACAACACCCATGGTCTCTGAGTTGTCAACGGCATCAATGTGTCTCCTTGGAACATGTCTTGGTAAAACAAGCCGGAACGGCGAATACATTTTGTACATTATGAATATATTAAAGATCTTTATTTTTTATATTCATATATGAATTTTATTTTCAGTTATGATTACTGCACACAGATTATTATAGTATCAATGTAAATTCAAATATCTATTTATCTAAATTTTTTCAAGAAAGGTTTAAATTTTCAGCAACATAATCAATCATTGCTCAAGAATTTAAGAGCTTTCCTGGATTTTTTGAGTCATAAATAAACTTTTCTGTAAAATATGTACCAGTTAATTGATCATTTTGGCATATTAATATTATTGAAATTTATTTTTGAATGATCTTATTTCCTAAAGTTAATTCTTTAGCTTTCTGAATAATTAATTATGATTACTACTTTATGCAAAAGTTATAAAAATTTATCCGCGGTTTATATTGTAAAATATCTGTAGGCATTGTAGTTTGTGCATATCTATTAAGTATATATTCTGAAATCTAATTTTTTTTTAAAAAGTAAATATAAATATAATTTTATTTAGAATTATATAATGTCAATTGCGGTATAAAAAATTATAGAATGTAACTGTTTGAGATTGAGAGAATCTCTCGTATATTATGTGTTTGGGGAAAATGCCAACGGCTATAATTTAAGTGGAAATTATTCAATGGTCACAATTTTTAAGAATTGTTGAACGATCGATAGAGGTTCGGAAAGGTCGTACAATGATAATACAATATAAATTTGGCTGAGTATATGCTGTTTATTCTGATATATATTTTGATGACAAGGCTTGACTAGTATTACTATTATTAATTATGGAAATAATTTTTGTGGTGGATCAATGTACTCTCATGTATGAAGCATGATTATTGAATTTGACCGCAGAGTGGCGCGAAGTTTGATTCGTCGACAGTCGCGCTGTTTGGATGACCACGTGCGTAGTTGGATCTCATCTATGAAGCGTGATGATTGAAATTAACCGCAGAATGGCGCGAAGTTTAATTCGTCAACACTCGCGCTGTTTGTTGCTTAAGTTCATAAGCGTCCGAACGTGAACCAAGATGAGGGTTACCGAAAAGACGCCGTTTTAGCGGGCGCGAACTTGACGACGCCTACTTTATTACACTTTATTTATTATATAATTTATTATATAATTTTATTATACTTTATTCTGCATGTTGCTCTGGGAAGAGCCTCTTCGTCCTTAGTTACTTGTCGATGTCATAATCTCTGAATCTCCGAGTACATAATTATTGTAGTAATAATATTACTTACGAAGACTGCTAGTATACTCGAAATTGGAACCCCCTTCGTCTTTTTTCAAGGGGGCTTGTCAGTGGACACTTGTTCTTCGAATGCGACTTCCGCCAATAGGACTTGTAACTATAGTTGTATTGAACTACGTTAATAGGAAACTTCCAGTGTGTCCGGACTTCAATAAGGTAATGCATCTCCTGCCAATAGGACTTGTAACTATAGCTTTGGTTGCACTAAGTTAATAGAAAACTTCCACTTCATAATTGAATAAGTACTGTATCGAGAGTGATGAATATTGAAAAATGCGTCCCTTAAATACATTTTCTGTACATACTGCTTGAAGTAGTTACGGAGCGAAGTGAATTCGTACATATGTCTAACTGAGTGGGTTTACCCGTGTTTATTGTATTTTTTTCCAGATGTTTTATAACACTATTGCTAGATAGTTGCGAGCAAGAAAGTTTTGAAATCTAAACACCAAATTTACGATGTTGTTTTGCCAGATGTTATATTGCATTGAAAAAAGGTCTCGCAATCGCGAATACAGTGTTTATAGTGTTGACCAGGAGCTACTCTCGTCGCGAAGACTAAGAGACGAATCAGCCCCCCAATTGAAGACGCTGTGGCTAGAGGCGCTCTTTTTTATGTTGTCACTGTCGAAACCTAACTCCTTCTGAATCCGGAAAACAGACATGCATACTCAGTCGTGCCGTGGGCTCCGATTAGATTAACTAAGGTGTTACGAATGGAAGCAGTTAAAGGCGGAATACAAAAGTGGGAGAGGTATAAATATATATATATATTACGTTGCAAACACAATTCAGCGAATTCGGAAGATCTCAGTACGCAGAATTCTCGAATATTAGATTATAATTCCGACTAGCAATGACGATGAACTCTCCAGTCTCTACGACGGGAGTCAAGCGTTCAAGCGTTCAAACGTCACCACTACAGACATCGTTATCCATAACTGCTCACGTACGTAAGCATCAAGCAGTCCAACGAACTAATAGTGAAGCCACATCTATAAAGGCGGCCCAACGCCCATGTAAGCAACGCAACTTCCGTTCCTTACAACCACATCTATACCGGAGGCACTAACGCCCACATAAGCAACGCACACTACCGTTCTTTACAACCACACTCACACCAGCGAACCTCTCGCTCACGTAAGCAGTGACGCAACACGGACGTCCTCCCTACCACACAGACAGCAGCTGCTCTCACGCTACACCAGCGGCTAAGGCAGTATCGTCTCACTCGCCCCTTCAGTGCGCGTCTACTACTACAGCGTCTCGTTTGTAAAGGGAACGGATCGCGCCTCACTCTACCAAGAGTACATACACTCTTACCATCATGTCAAACAATTGAAGAAACTTCACCACCAAATTCACTAACGGGATCCATTCACACACCTCTGACCATTAACTAATTGTTATATTTATTATATTTAATAAAAGGAAAGACATTAAACTCTACAAGTATTATTGAATAATTGCATGGCCCCCTCCACTTGCCAGCAACACCTCCACCCACCATCAAAGGGAGGTTTTTAGTCTGATCCCAGACATAAGGCTTATGCTTACCTTGAGTGGGGGCTTACTGTGAGAGACCTTAAAAGTGGGGACAACTCAGATACAAAAAGCTATCTAAGTAGAAGCCACAAAATAATGGAACATTTGGTAACTTACTAACTTAATTACACATTGCCATCGCCAGCCCTTTTGAGATTGGGATATTGCTAGATGGCGAATAATAACTGCATCACCAGCTCCTTCGAGACTGGGATGACAGTGAACTACCCATCACAGGATCAGATCAAGGGTGCTGCATTGCTGTGAGTATACAAACTCGCATTGTCATCGCCAGTCCGTCTGAGACTGGGATGACGCAATCATTAAACAATATAAATCACATTCGCTAAAAAGAAGTGTGCCACTCAATTGTTGATCCTTACAAAATCAACAATAAATCATAGATTTCAAGGAGCATCTTGTGTAGTAAAAACATCCATCACATGAACCGTTTCAAGCAATCGTATTTCTGTAATTAAAATTAGGATACATTTAATAGATCAATAATATAATTGTAAATAAAATGTAAATAAAATATATTCATTGAAATCGCACTATATTTGTAGAACCCTTCCACTTATCTTCTTTCCAAGCCTTTGCTAGGGCGGGCGGCAAATATAAGCTATCTAACCATTGGCAGTTCGTGGCAGGAAACTATAATTTCGAACAGTAACTTATTTATTATTTTCCTTAAAATAAGAATATTAAAATAAAATATAAAAAAGCTAACTTCTTAAAACGAATATAGTATAAAAATGATTAGAATAGTTTGGTATATCATTATGTTCGGAATTGGAGCATTTTATTCAAGGCCTTCGGTTATCAAAATGTTTAGTTTCTCACATTGATTTCCCAATTATCCTGTTACGGATTGCAGCATTTTTATGCGGTAAACAAAGTGGGCGAGATAAAGTCACCTATGTTTAGTTAGAAAAACTTGCGCCGAGTCATAAACAATTCTGCGAACTCGAAAAGCCTCACTACGCAAAATAGTCGAATGTACGACCATAATTCCGAGAAGTATTAACACGTGAACCCCACAAAGCTATGCCCTATTGACGTCACGAAAAATAGCGGCATAGTAACTGCCACCGATGCGCTGTCGTCGCATCGAGTTCGTCCGAGAATATTTAAGGAGCCGCGCTTGACGCTCTCGCCCTCTTACTAGATCACTCAAGCATTCATCAAGATCGGATCGCAGTCCTATAGATCGAACCCAGCTCAACGTAAGCCAAGCTAGTCTCGGCCACCTAACACTGCACAGAACGACTCCAGCCCAACGGAAGCCAAACTCACTAGGCCCACCAACGCTGCAGAGATCGACTACAGTCAACGGAAGCCAAGCTCACGACCTACCAACGCTACTACACGGATCGACCTTAATACACGTAAGCCACGCTATTACACACGTTCTTACATCTATCATCAATGCAACTGAGATCGACTCCACTCACGTTAGCTACGCTATTACACACGTTCTTACGGATCACTAATACACTGCTCCTATCAACTAAGTAAGCAGCAATACTAATACGTGATATACGGTACGAGGAATACTCCCACCCGTCAAGCAGTGACGTGACACGGATATCCTCACTCCCACTAGACCGCTACAGCATGCATCTCGCGAGCGGTAACGGCATCATCACTGCCCTGCATCAGTGACGTCACACAGGCGCCCCCCACTCAGGCCACTACAGCTCTTCGCGGCAGCGTCAAAGGCGGCACCATCACTGCCCCGCATCAGTGACGTCCCACAGGCGCCCCTCACTCAGGCCGCTACAGCTCTTCTCGGAGCGGCAAAGGCGGCACCATCGCTGCCCCTTATCTGCGCGAATCTCCCACTACCACTGCGAGTTCATAACTACGAGTAGGAGAATCAGGCACCAAGTTGCCAAGAATATACTTACAGGATTCTTGTCGCTCATATTAATTGGAGAAACTCTCATCTGTTCACTGTAGCATACATTCAATTCGATATCCATAGACCACTGACTATTCATTATATTTATTATATTCAATAAAGGGAAAGACACTAGATCCAAGGGCAGTGTTGAATTATTGCATTGTCCCTTCCACTTGCCAGCAAGCCTCCATTCGCCATCTCAGGGAGGCTTTTAGTCTCATCCTAGACATATCCAAAAACAGAATTCTCGAACGTTCAACAAGGCTACCATAGCCTTCGTATCAACGTCGATGTAATTCTCGAATCTTTCAATGTTTGCTTTCGCCGAATTTTTGAATAGCCGAAAGCTTGTTTCGAGCTAGAGTTATTTGCCACGCCGCTACTTAAGAAAGTGCGCGTCAAGATTCCACGAAGTTAACATAAAGCAGTCATTCATTATGCAGTATCGGTAGTCATAAGTACACAGTATCAGTTATTCCTCACAGTCAGTCAGTGGTCCTAGCCACTTACCTACGCCCAAACCACGCTATCGTACGGAGTATACACCAAAAAGAAGGTCACGCAACATACGCTGATTCAAGGCAGTCATTGCAAGGAACGCTCGTTCACGTCTCCAGTGCACCAAACCAACAATCGGTCAAGGGTTAACTCCCGTTAGTTGACTACACAAAGCATGGTATCTGATCCTTCTACCCTCGAAGGTATATCATCTGTCTTTATTGCGAATAACTAGCACACTGATACTCCTATACTCCTCTTATGAGTATCGTTGACTCTCCTTGCTAACTACCACCACCACTTTCCCATGCTCACCTGATGAGCATGGTCGACTCTTCTTGCTAACCTTTACAACGTCAGCATAGAACTCAATAAGCCATATTCCCCTTCAGGGAATATACAAAAACCGTTGCTGATCCTCATAACATCATCAACGACTTCGTCATCATTACCAAGAAGCAACCACATTATTCTAATAGATAAATTTCCTCTCTCCTACAAGAATTAAAAATAGAACAATATTTTAATTGTTAATAAAACAGAATAAACGATTTCTTAAAACGAAGTAACACACTGTACCTATTTACAGTCCTTTTACATGTGTCCTTTCCTAAGCATCAATACAGCGACAGACTAAGAAACTAAACTATTGAATTTGGCAGTTCGAGCCAGAAACTAAACTTTGGAACACATTACTTAAATATTCAATAAAAAATCAATATTAAATAATGTTCTAATAAATTTGTACTTATAGCAAAAATAAATTATTCAAATAATTTATTATATTTCAAATGCGAAATAAAATTCATTTCAAATATACAAATTAAACAAATATAACAGGTAAAAAACGTAGTTCTGTGATGTATATTTTTGATTGTATAATATTTATCAATTATACAAATATATAAATTATATTATGAATTTATTAATAATTGATACAAAATTAATGTTTATATTTATTTGGAACTTCAAAAAAAATGAACATGAGATTCTTTTAATTGAAATTTTTATTTATCAATTTATTATTATATAATTTGAATGAATTTTATATTTATTCATACTGCCGTTTCTTCTGTAATTATGATTATTTGAATGTATAGAATTTAGTTATCAATTTTTTTAATATATTATTTTATTTTAATATATTTATTATTTTTTTAATATATTATAATATATAATTTATATATATATATACAATAATGTTTACTAATTTATTATTGAATTTTTAGGAATCAGAAAGTAATGCAACACAAGTAACTTTAATAAACGTTGATGTGGATGCTGCTGGTTGTTTTAGTTGTGAAGTTTCAGCTGACGCTCCGTCATTCCAAACTGCAATTGCTTCTGGAAACATGAACGTAGTTGGTAAATTATGAATTTATATTTAAAATTAATATAATATTTTTTATATGTGTAAATAATAACTCAATAATAAGTAGTATAATGATTAAAAAAGAATACAAATGAAGATATTGTTATTCCTGCAAGATAATGTAATTAGTATAATAATAACCTAATACTTTTTTATGTAATTTATATTCGTGTATATATACGTGTTTCCTCCAGGTAGCTTCAGCAAGTATTGCGGCGTCGTTGGTAAGAGATAGTGCGCCATGATTCACGATACAGCGACAGACTGCGGTAACAGTAGTAGTAACAGCGTGTTCTCTCTTTGGTGGTTCAGATAATTGTAGCCCGTTGATAGATACGAATGTTTCATGGTAATCCTACTAAGAGAGACCGTGTTAAGAACTTTGTCTTGTCGCGAGCTTGTTTTATATTCGCCTGACAGTTTAGTTAGCGAGCAACAATGGACAGCTTTAGAAGTTTCGAGAATTCTAGGAAAGCAAGAATTAGAAGGTCGTCGTTGCTATGCGGAGACTAAATAAATATTACAGGACGTTCGCAAAAAAAGGCTTTCGAATGATCGAGAAATTTCGGAATCAATGTTTACGATTTGGCGAGCTGGCACGATTATAATTTCCGAAAATTAAAATTCTTGGATAGTGCTCCAATCCTGAAAAACCTTTTTTAATAATATTTGAAATTATAAAGATAATTTTCTGAATCAAATTTGTGTTTATTTCTGTAAAATATTAAAATAAAAATTGGATTAGAAAATTATGAATAGTAATTCGAAAATAATATTAGTTTTAAGATAAAGTAAGCAAATTTAAAAGTAAACAAAACGAATATGTGGAAGTTTGTTTTGCATTTTGATTATTAATGTAAAATAGATAAATAATACCGTACAAAATGTATTCACCATTCCGGCTTGCTTTACCAAGGCCGGTTCGAAGGATACAAATTGACGCCGTTCACAACTTAGAAACCACGGGTGTTGTGTGGTAGCGATGAAAAGTCACAGGTGGAAGGGATATTATAATAATACAATAAATAAATGTGGCTGAAGTATTTACTTTTTATTCTTTTTGTTCTGTAGAACTAAATTCTTGGATTGAAGTGATGCGTTTCGGAGACAACGTATACACATCTATGCAGCTTGATGGTTTGAATATGAGCGCAGCATGGCGCGAAATTTGATTCGTCGACACTTGTGCTGTTTGTGTGAGCACGTGCGTAGTTGACATTATGGTTGTAATAAAGCGTGACACATGTAGTTGTTGTTACTTGAGATATACTCATATCGTAGCAACCGCATCTTGTCTTGATATTGGCGTACTGCAATTAATTTTGATGGAGATAAGAGTTTGAAGGGCGTTTCCCTCATTAAGGATTGTTGCTTGTTGTGTCTTCTGCGAGCGTTGAATGGCCCGCTGTGGATTCATAAGCGTCAGACTTTTAACTAAGGTGAGGGTAAGGTCGGCAAGTCTCGTATCAGATGATGCGACCTTGACGACGAGCTTGGAATTATTCCGCACTGTCTCTCTGGTGAGAGCCTCTTCTTCTTGTCTCTTTTCCTTGATTGTCGATGACGTATTCTGAATCTTACGTTTTATTTAATTATTGTAGTAATAATACAACTTACGAAGACTAATCGTTGACTCGTCTCCGGACTCTGATATGCGGATTGTTGTCGCTCCCTTTGAACATGTAACGACGGTTTCTTGAACTGCGTTAGTGGACATACGGAGATATGTCGTCATTCCTCCAGGACGTGTAACTACTGTTGCCTTGAACAGCGTTAACGGACAATTCGAATACGTGGAAGTCGTCGCTTCTTTTGAACATGTAACGACGGTTTCTTGAACTGCGTTAATGGACATATAGGTGTACAGGTTGTCCTTCCTCCAGGACTTGTAACTACTGTTACCGTGACAGTGTTAATGGACTTCCACTTGACTCTTATTTGAATAAGAACTATATATAAAGTGAACTATATCAAGAGTGTACTATATCGAGAGTGTAATATCGAGAGTGATGAATATTGAAAAATGCGTCCCTTAAATACATTTTCTGGCCATGAATTTCACTTCAACCCCTTCCCTTATTCTTCGTCCAATCAGAGACTCCTCCCTTACAGAGCGCGGACAGCGCCTCTTGTGGCCCTATAGTTAGTTAAGGGCCTAGTCGTCTCTTGGTCTTCATGGCAAGAAGAGCTCTCATTTCCGCTGACGCATCTGGCGACAGCATGACAACTTGTTGACAACGGGAAGGGGGTGGTCCGCTAGTACATACTGCTTGAAGTAGTTACGGAGCGAAGTGAATTCGTACATATGCCTAACTGAGTGGGTTTTCCCGTGTTTATTATATTGTTTTTCCAGATGTTTTATGACACTGTTGCTAGATAGTTACGAGCAAGAAAATTTTGAAATATCTTGTTTTGTCAGATCTTATATTGCATTGAAAAAAGGTCTAGCAATCTCGAACAAATACCTTAAGTTGATAACTATAGCACCTGCCATCCCCAAAAATAGAAACACACGCACGCGTGTACTTGTATATATACAGTTTGAGGAAACCTTCGATTTTTAATTTTCAATAATCGAATAATCCATCATTTTAGTTATTTTAATTAAATTAATAAAAAAATTAATTGTTCCAATTGCTAATTTATAACATGATAAATAAAGAAATAATTTAATATCGTTATAATCAATCAAAGATTGATACATTTTTTATTCATATATTTTCTTGGTTTGTAAATAATTTAAAATCCATTATTTTATTATATTGAAAGCAAATAAAAAATAATTGTATATTGTTCAGGTTTGACGCACCCAACAATTCTCGGTAAACGTTAAAGCCTTTGCCTAAGAAAGTCCTGAAATATATCCGCATAGCAACTACGCAAAAGCCTCGAGATGGCCAGAGTTTACTTTCCGGGAATTTGACAGAATTTCCAAAAATTGAAACTCTAGCGACACGCGAGCAAGCTTCGACACTGAAACACCAAAGGTATTAGTGCTAGACTCTAAATCTCCACGATTGTATATAAAGAGCGGTACAAGTCGAAGAAAATCAGTCTTGTTGAGTAAGTCTGTTCGGGATTGAAGCAGTTTAAGCAGAACGTAAAATAGGGAAAAGTACAAGCTCCCGATCGCTCAAATTTGTAAACACGATTCAGCGAATTCGGGAATTGTTCTATGCCTTAAATTCAAATATATGACAATATTTCCGCATAGCAACGCCGTTGAAACTTCTAGAATCATCCAAGGCTATGTCCTTTCACGCTTCTAAAACATTGCGTCATGCACCGTAGCACCGTACTTTTAACACTGTTGTTTTTAATTAATATATTTCACATACATATTATATCAGTTATTACTTGAAACTTATCCGCATATAATACTATCGGTCTAAAAAAAAACATACGTGTATTATCATTGGAATTTGCCACAACAGGACTGCAATTTAACTGTGAAGCCATTGGAATTCTAATCAATAAGGTGCACTAACCACGCTTCTACTCAGCATTCACTCTAGGTAGCTCAAGAGGTATATCTCTTTATTATTTATACACGCTAGTCATCCACGCTCTAATTATGTGACATATAAGTTATACAAAAGTGACGCATCACACGCGTTCTAAGACCCACTAGGCCGAAGGCCATTCGCTCACCCAGCTTAGTCGACACATGGTGAAGCCACACGCGCCCTAAGGCCTACCAGGCCGAAGGCCATTGTTCACCCAGCTTAGTCGACTTATTCGACCACGCGCCCTCAGGCATATCCTTCCGTACGTGAAATGTCGTCATTGCCTGTGACTAGCTCCTTTTAATCGATTTACGTAACAATTACCGCAGAGAATTCCGCATTTTCTCCTTTGAGCACACGTGCTTTCTCTACGAACCCCTATTGATTACTATGAGCATCGTCGATTTCTGATGCTGATCTTTACATCAGCATAACCTCAATTCTCAAAATATACAGTAATTTTCATAGCATCAACGACAACCAAAGACAAAAGAAAGCACCCTCTCTACTGCAATAGAATAATTCTCTTTCTCTTGAAGCAATCAATAAAACTGCAATATTATTATCATTCTTAACAAAAATAAACAATATTTTCATTCAAAATACATATTACATAATATTTTTCAGCCCTTCCACTTATGCCCTTTTCCACCTCTCGCTATGGCGAGAGACTAATCTACTGAACAATTAAATTGGCAGTTCGAGCCATAAAATAAATATAATTTTCAAACAAAGTCAAAGTGAAATAGCGCAAGTTACAACAGTTAAAAGTTCTACACATCTGTCTACGGGAATCCGTGCATGGTATACTTATTTGTTTACATTATTTATTATTAATTACGGCATTGCACCAGTATTATCGGTTAGGACTCTGCAACTTGATTTTTATCAGACCGCGGAAAAGGGCGCCGATACTGTTAGATAGTCCCCACAAGCCATACCACGCCGATTCTCTCCCCTTTATAGATCGCCGATGAGAGCGCTCATGGCTTCGTAACTCTTACGACCCCCCTCCCCCTCCCATAAAGATCGCCGTTGACAGCACCCATGGCCTCTCGACTCTTGCGATTCTCTTCCCTGTAACGTACAATAAGGCGTGCCCAGTACAACCAGACCAGTCTTGCCTTGCACTCCTGGACGACGTTCTACAGTTTATGGCCAACTGTTAGAATCACAACGAGCTCCATAATTCTCACAACGACCGGTAAAAACAACTACTAATGTAGCATAACCTTAAATAAAAGTCACTAAAATCAATTGTATTTATACTGAATTGATGCATTAACCGCTTACTCATCCCCCCTTCTCCACTATTAAACCGGCGGTACCGTCTAATCCAACGACTTTGGTTTTCGGACCATTCTGGTGCCGAATCTTGTCGGTCGCACTAGCCAACCGACCACGCCCTAGAGGACCCCTAATATCGCTAAGTTCAGAGAAGGGAGAGACGGCCAATAGTAGCAGCTCCCCTCCTTCCGATACTTTCCCGATTAGCATATTTAAGACTAGACCCGGAAGGAAGTGGAAATGAAGCCGTGCATGATCCATCATGCTGTCCAAAGTCAAACTCTGATTGGATACAGGAAAGAAGAAGGGGTCCTTAGTGGAACCGGGTCAGTGAACTTTTAAGAAGGACAATGCAATGTACCACCACTTATTCTCACCAGATAAGTCACGACTTATTCTCATGGAGGAGGACCAGAGAAAAGTCGATCAGCTGAGTCTTGTAAAATATCTTTCGACGGCTGTGATTCAATATTGAGTTACCTTTAGTCTTATAAAACTCTAATAGCACATGTACTGAGATTCTCGTCATCTCGGCAAAAGGGACAAGAGAAAGTTCAAGTGCAGTTCGTGCATGGAATCTTCCCATCAAGCCTGTGAGGAGAAACTGGAAATATCACACTACAACTTCCAAGTAAGTCCTTACTACTAATGTTGATTCTTCATCTCACGGTTTACTATGAAAACGAACCGCAAACTGTCCGACCACAGAAGCTTGCGCATGCTCATTACACAAGACCAGCAATTCGCGCCATACAGTGGCACACACTTCCTCTAACCTCTATCTTTGGCACATGCTCAATTACACGACCCACTATTCAGAAGAAACTGCAACACGTGTTAAGATTACGACACAAACAAGAATTTTAGTGTTCGTTCCGAACACAACAACGATCATAACCTCTCGAGTGGTAATATATAATAGTTTATAACTTATCTTTTTTCACAGTAAATCATTATTTGACCCGTTACGTCCAAGGAATAAGGAATTTATCACCTTCTGATTCTCCAATAAAAATATATCGCAACGCCACATTCATTATTAAGAACAATAAAGGTTCATTTATAATCTCCTCAAGAATAATAATCCCTACATTGGAAAGTAAATGGAATAAACAACAATAAGAAATACATGTGTTAATTATTGAATCAGTGCATTAACACTTCCACTTGCCCACGCATTCTCCCACACAACATCTAGTGGTTTTCTTAGTTAATTCTACACGTTTGTTCCGTGAGCCGGATTAGTGGAATTAATTTTGTATATAAAGTTAAAATAAGAGTTAGATATGTAGTGTTGCATATTTGATTTAACCTGAAATTTTATAAGTTCCTTTTTTAACCCATTTCTTACATATTGTATTATTTTATTCTATTATATTGTCAATAGGCTATCACACAGGAAATATAATGTTGGATTTAAAAGAAAAAATTGTCGAATAATGTTTTAATCGTTATAAAATGAGTAAAAACATAGAAAAACACTATCTCTATTGATGTTTTTATTGATAATTTATTGAAAATTTTCAATAAAATGTAATATTATTAAGTAACTTATAATATAATATTGTAAGGTAGTATAGGATAATTAAAAAAAACTATTAACCAAAATACTAACATAAGTATAGTTTACATAAAATATATTATAATTCAAAATTATTTATATTTATATTTAATAAATCAATAAATAAATATCCTTTTGATTCTCAATTTATGACAATAAAAGTGAAATAATTTTTCAAGCTACTTATACTTACCATTATTCATTTCTATGATTGATTAATATTAACAAATATTACATAATACAATATTTACTGTATGATAATCTGATAGATTAAAATTTAGGAATTGATGTACAAATTGATAACTTACAACTGTATAATTAATTTAATATTATAGTAATGAAATTATATTTTGTTTATATTCCATTTAATAAATCATGAAAATATAATATAATGTGTACATTAGAAAAGTTATAAAATATAGAACATATTTGAAATCTTATATGATATAAATTTAGAAAATTTTTTCTTTATTTATTGTATTTGTTGAATTTATTAATGTATTCGTAAATATTTATTATAGAATTACCATTTCAAAGACCTATTATAAGTGGATTAAGAAATAAATATCGTATAAATGACGTCTTGAAGCTTAGTTGTTCTTCAAGTTATAGCAGACCTGCCGCAAATTTAACATGGTATATAAATAATAATCAGGTAAATTATTTTTTAATATATTTTTTTATTTTATCATACTATTATTTTATTTTTATTTTATTTTTGGAAAGCAAATAAAAATATATACATATCAAATAATGAAAATGAAATTGGTTTTATAAAAAAATTTTAATATATTTTTAGATACGCTATATTATAACTTTCATTATAACTTTGTGATATCTAATGACCACTTTTAAATATTTTTAGAAATATTACATGGTCTGTGATATATTAAAAACTAGAATAATCATTATTTAATTCGAATTCACTGAAATAAAGCTATTACTTATCGTATGGAATTGTATATATCTTACTTTAAATTTTTAAAGTCAATTCTAAATATTGTTAAACATGTTAAGATAATTAAATATGTTTAAATTATTTGAATTAATTCTCAGAACTAGTTGAGTTTCTAAAAATATTGAACAAACTATTGACTAACATCTTGGTTTATTCCTCTTAATAAAGAGGAACGTAATATAATTGAATATGAAATAAAATGGTTCTTTTTATTTTACCACTCTTCGTACAAAATAGTGACAAGATAATATAGGCTTAAAAATATCAGTTGCTTATTGTTACTTCATAAATACATAGTGAATTTAAAAGGTATAATTTAAAATTTAAATGCTTTAAAAATGTGCTATTAATATTGAATGGAGTATATAGATAAATTATAGCTGCAGGCTTATTATAGATACATTGTTGTGTATCTTACACATTTTATTTACACATTGAAAATTTTATTAGATTACAGAGTTAATTTAATCTTAAGTTAACATATATGCCATAATGAAACATTAGTTTTGAAGAAAATAAGTTTCTTTGACATTGTTCGGGATTGAAGCAGTATCCACGAAGTTAAAACAAAGAAAGGCACGCGCGCTCGGCCTCTTATTTATAAACACGACTCGACGAGTACGAGCATGTTTTTGCGATGTAAAATCCAATATACTATAAGATCGCACAAAGAAACACCTATGAAACTTCTAGAAGCTTCGTTTTCCGACGTCACAAAGAAGTTTTCGGCATAGCGATAAGCAGCGGCATTATTGCCGACGTTGCATGGTGCAGCATGTATATTTAAGGACAGCTCGCCATGCGGTGATGCTCATTGTGATTCTACTTCTCGTTCACTCATCTGTTATTACTACTCAGTGTGTTTTAGTATATACTGCGACTAAGACACGTGGCCGCATGTTCGGCAGCCAACCTAAAAATGCTTCTGCATTATCAAAAACAGTCAGCAAGAACAGGTAGCGATTTAACAATGAAGCAATTAGAATCGTAATCAAATAGGGGCACGCCAGCCACGCAGCCATTCAACATGCTCTGTCGGTATTTTACAAGGTACATCCCTTTATATTATTTAAACAAGCTAGTCACCCACGCGCAAATCAAGTTTCATATAACTTCTATTCAAAGAGTCGATACAGGTGATAGAGTACGCTCACTCAGACTAACAATTCTGATAACGTACATTCCCCTCGATACAGTCGTTACAGGTGGCGCAATACGCTTTCGCAGGCAAACAAGCCGGAGAACGTAGGTTCACCACACTACAGTCGACAGGTGACGCAATACGCTCTCGCAGGCAAACAAGCCGGATAACGTATGTTATTGAACGTAGTGAAATACGTTCAATTACATTGTCAAGGCCAAACAACAGTTTAGCAAATAATCGACTATAATATATTTTTATCAAGTCCTTCAGAGCTCAAAGGCTTATCATTAATTATTCTTACGTTTGACTAGTTTTCAACTACTCCCATCCGCACTAGAGGCATAATTGATTACGTACCAATTTCCACCCAGACTACTTACACTCTACTAAGTATGATTATTGTCTCTACTAAGCACACTTTATTTCAAACACCATCTTCTCGTGCTCATTCATGAGCATGATCGACTGCACAGTCTGATCCTTATAACATCAACATCAATCTTCACATTAAGATCCACATTAATCTCCATAGCATTAACGAGATCACCATTACCCAGAAGAAATAACCTCACCACGGCAATAGAATATTTTCTCTTCTCTAACCTATCTATACTATCTCACCTATATTTTACCACAATAATAATATATTGTACTTAATTTCAGCTATTCCACTTGTTATTTCCTCAACAGTCATCATGATGACAAACTAATCCACTGAACTATTGAATTGGCAGTTCGAGCTAAACAAACCCGCAATAAACGAACAGACATGAAAAATAATACCTGTATTATTTATATAAAGTAGCATCAATATGTTGTTATTTTTAGAAGATGTAGTAATTAATATTAAAAATCTAATAATGTGTACTGATCTGTTCGGAAAATAATCCCACAATTTGACTAGTCAGCCAAACGTGCAATAATTAACGTAGAACAATAAAACCCACTAGATGTTATGTGGGGTTGCCGGGCAAGTAAAGGGTGAATGCACTGATTAATAATTAACACATGTCTTTATTATTTCTATTTATTTGAATTGATTTACAAAAGGGTGAATTACAGACGAACTTTATATTTCTTGATAATCTTGTGGTGTTGAAATATATTTACTATGAATGAAGCAGGTTATAATCTATTGAATATTATCGCTAAGAGGTTATCATGATTGTAGTGCTCTGATCAAACACTGGAATGCCATTGTGTTTATCTTAACACGTGTGTAGTTGCCTTTAAATATCGGTCGTAAGAGAGCCGAGATGGAGGTTATGCGAAGCTGTGCGCCATCTGTGGCGGGAACAACTTGCAGTTGGAGGGATTGAGAAGCCAATGTGGCGTTTATAGCTGGTCTTGTTCAAGAGTATGTCCGGGAAGCTTCCGTAGTTGGACTTTATCCGTCCGTCTTCTACATAAGCCGAGAAATCAAGAATGAGTACTAGCTGTAAGGACTTACTTGCAGTGTATCGTGATTTTCCAGTCTCTCTTCGATGGCTTGTTATTACGTTCCCTTGCAATGTTGCAACCCTTCAGTTCTTCCTTGTCTCCAAGTGAGACCACAAGTGGTCAGGTCCCACGCAATCCAGTCTTGATGAGATCAATTCAACTGTACACTAATTCACAATAGTGGAAAGAACTTATTATTAAAACTCAGCTAGCTAAACGACTCATCTCTCCGGTCCTCCTCCGTGAGAGTTGGTCGTGACTTATCCTTCACTGTAAGAAGTATTTGGAAAGAGTAAGTGAGGGTACATTACGTAGTCCCTTCTTAAAATGATTCACTGATCCCGCTCCACTTGGGATCCCTTCTTCCTTTATTAATTAACCAATCAGTGGTTGATCTTGGGTCGCACAATAGATTATGCACGCCTTCATTTCCACTTCCTTCCGGGCTCAGTTCCGAATTTGCTAATTGGGAAAGTGTCGGAAGGTGGCGAGCCTTTTCCATTGGTCACCTCTCTTTGGTTGCCTCATCCCTCTCTGGGACTTGGCTAGAAGAAGGGTCCGCTTGGGCGTCGTCAATTTTCCAATACGATCGACCAGATGTGGCATAGCCAAGAACAATGCAAGCATTGTCTTAAAGGCCGAGTGCGCATGTATGGTCATTGCACGTTGTTGCACGTACGGGTTTTGGGTTGCAGTAAATATTTGTAATCAATGCTTCACGCATATCTGATATTCGTTCTGAATCTACTTTGGGGTTTTCCCGGCAATAAACCCATTAGGTTCTACTGCACTGGGAGTATGAGCACGTTCCGTTAGAGTTTTCCAGATATTTTATGACACTAGTACAAATAATTATGAGCAGGAAAGTATTGAAGTCTTAAATACAATTTTCATGACATTACTTGTCAGATATTTTATTGCCTTACTAAACGGAGTCGCTTATTCTCAAACATAATCTTATAAACAGTCATAAATATAAGTATTAATAGGAGTTATATTAGTTATTAATTTTTATATTATATAATAAATTTGTTATAAATTATGATATTTCTAGGCAACAGAATCATTTGCTAGTATTAAATATATAAATAACACTGAACAAAATATTTCAATGAGTACTTTACAGTTCCAAATAAAATCTGATTCGTTTTATAATGGAACTTTAAAAATTCGATGTAGTGCATCAATATATGATATTTATTGGCAAAGTACAGAAGTAAGTGCAGAAGAAGATAAATTAAAAATTACATACATTGAACCAATTAGCAATGTTATTGGTATTAATTATCATCAACCTCCACCAAATTTTCAACTTGGACAAACAAAACTTGATGGAGAAATAGATATAAAAGGTAATGGTTTTCATATTATAAAGTACAATAATTGAATCATATAATTCTGTATTGTTTATTCTGATCTTATATGCTGTTAATTTTTCTATTAATAACTTAATTGTACCTTTAAAATAATTTAGGTTCATAAAATTAATTATTAGAAACAAATAGTGTAATTCATTCTTAATAACTATTTTATGTTCATAACATAAAATCTTACAAAGTTTTAATAAACCAATAAGAAATTAATAGGGAGTTTATTTAAAAGCGAAACATCAAAATTTACATACAAATTAAAAAAAAAATTTTCTTTTAGTACACATTCAACTTTTTTGAAGTGTATATATTTGTTTGAGAATGCGAGAACGCTTAAAATGCAATAAAACATCTGGGAAGCGACATCGTGAAATTCACATTAGGATTCAAACTTTTCTGCTCATAATTGTTTGTACTAGTGTCATAAAACATCTGGAAACTCCAGTGGAACGTGCCTTTGCTTTACAGAGCAGTGAAACAAATAGGTTTTATTACTGGGATAACCCTTCAGTAGATTCCGAACGAATATCACTCGATACATGAAATATCGAGTACAAAACATTTCTTAAATTCATTGCAACCCAAAAATCCCGAACGTGCGCCAACTTGTATTAATCGTACGTCCGCTTAGACTCATTAAGACAACACTTGCATTGTTTTCTGTGTGATTCACATCTGGTCGGTCGCCACCGAAAAAGACCACGCCCAAGAAGACCCTTCATCTAGCCAAGTCCCAGAGAAGGGAGAAGCAATCAAGAAGAGATGACCAATAGCAAAAACTCCCCACTTCCGACATTTCTCTGATTAGCATATTCGGAAATGAATTCGGAAGGAAGTGGAGATGAAGGCGTGCATAATCTATTGTGCTGCTTTAGAACGACCTCTGATTGGTTAATTAATAGAAGAAGGAGTTCCTAGCGGAGTGGGACCAATGAAGCGTTTAAGATAGAAAAATGTAATGTACCGATACGAACACTTACTCTTTCCAAATACTTCTTACAGTACAGGATAAGTCACGACGTACTCTCACGGAGGAGGACCGGAGAGACAAGTCGCTTTAGCTAGCTGAGTTTTAATAAGAAGTTCTTTCTACGATTGTGAATTAGTATACAGTTGAATTAATCTCATCAAGACTAGATTGCATAGGACCTGACCACTTGCAATCTCGATTAGAAATCAGGAAGAACCTTAGAGTTGCCACATTGCAAAGGAACGTAATAACAAGCCAACGACGAGA
>NW_011948419.1:10820197-10845762 GCF_000503995.2 Ceratosolen solmsi marchali
TACTCTTGAACAAGACCAGCTATAAACGCCACATTGGCTTCTCAATCCCTCCAACTGCAAGTTGTTCCCGCCACAGATGGCGCACAGCTTCGCATAACCTCCATCTCGGCTCTCTTACGACCGATATTTAAAGGCAACTACACACGTGTTAAGATAAACACAATAGCATTCCAGTGTTCGATCAGAGCACTACAATCACGATAACCTCTTAGTGATAATATTCAATAGATTATAACCTGCTTCATTCATAGTAAATATATTTCAACACCACAAGATTATCAAGAAATATAAAGTTCGTCTGTAATTCACCCTTTTGTAAATCAATTCAAATAAATACAAATAATAAAGACATGTGTTAATTATTAATCAGTGCATTCACCCTTTACTTGCCCGGCAACCCCACATAACATCTAGTGGGTTTTTTGTTCTAAGTTAATTATTACACGTTTGGCTGACGAGTTGAATTGTGGAATTATTTTCCGAACAATTTTTATTTTTTTATTTCACACTGTCTCTCTGGTGAGAACCTCTTCTTCTTGGTTGCTTGTCGATGACGTAAATTCTGAATCTTAAGTTTTAGTTGATTATTGTAGTGGTGATACTACTTACAAAGACTAATAGTAGACTTGTCTTCGGACTTCGGGAAGGGGATATGTCTTCTGTCCTATAGGACTTGTAACGATCATTTTCTTGAACTACGATAATCGACTTCCACTTCTTATTTAATAAGGATTTTATCGAGAGGTATTGGTCTCGTAGTTTTCTCTCTTAAATACATAACTGACAATGGGTTTCACTTGGGATCCATTCCTCGTCTTTGTGTTCAATTAGAGCGTAGGTTTAGGCTGCGTGAGTGTACATGCACGCCCTTTTTCCCCACTTCCAAAGAATTTAGGCTTTGGCGATCATAACACTGGAAAAGTATCTTCGGCAGCAGCGCTTACAATTGGTAGACTTGCACCTCTCTTGAACTTAGCAACGTTGAGGGTTCTTGGTCAAGTGTCGTTGCTTGGGTCGTGCGAGAGGTAATTTTCGACGTACTTGACAACAATGCATGCATTGTCTCTTGACCTCGATGTGGGCACGTGCCGATGATTGCCCGTTGTCGCACCTATAGGGTATTGGATTGCAATGAATATTTTGGAAATAATTTGTACTCGATAGTTTACGTACATCTTTCAGAATCACTCTTTCAGAATCGCCGCTTTCTTGGCAGTAAACAACAAGATCGTTTTAATCGCAGCGGAGAATAAGTAAAATAACTATTTCCGAGTGTTTTTCAGATGTACTGACCATCTCAAGTATCCAAGGACCGAGGGTATTTTGTGCCAAGAAAAATGTTCTCGCAATCTCGAATATAATGAAATCCAATTTCTTATTCCTGTATAAACATTAGATAACTGAATTATTCTATTAATATTTAAATAAACATCACTATTAATATTTTTATTATTATGTATAAAATACTATTCTATATTACATACATAGTAAAAAGAATAAAAGGTAACTATTAAAAAATAATTCATATATTCCATAAATTTTTAAGTTGAAATATTATTTTTTAAATTATTAGAATTAGGTATAATTTCCTAATATAATTTATATTATTAATTAATTTTTATAAGATCATCATATTTATTTTAAAGCAATTTCACTTCAAAATATGTTTTATATTAAATTATATTTTATTAAATTACTTCCACAAGTTAGATATTTACAATTTAAAATCTTACATAAAGTTTATGGTGTAAATTTATATATTCAAAATCTTTGTTATTTATAATTAAGAATTTAATTGGAATTCATTAGGGTTTTGTTTTAAGAAATATCATTAATAGAGTTTACATTTCAACACAAGAGAAGAATGTCAAGTAGAGGTTCTGTGAACGCATGCATATAGATGAAACGTATATAAACAAATTAGATTTTACGAAATTGGTGTGAATTTTCAAGTGTGTGAGAGTATATTTATTATTGAAATAGAAGGATTGTGGTAAAATCAATAGACTAATGTCACTGATACAGTAATATGATAAAAACATAATTATTGACTGTTACAATTATTTTCGAAGCAAGAAAACGTGCGTTAACGTGTAATGATCTTAAAAATTACATTACAAGAACTTTAATTAAAACGTTATCGAACTATAAAAAACAGTTGTAGTTATGAATATATAGTTTACTATACAAATATTATACTCAACATTAATTGATTTCAAAACAAGCATTAATAAAAAATGTCAGTATCTGTAAGAATAAAGATGAAACTTCATAAAAGGAGTTTAATATTTTTAATATCTAATAGTGAAGTATATTCATTGCAAGATACAATTAGAAGGATTTTATAAATAATTTAAAATAATAATCTTCTAGATAAATTTCTAAAGAGTTTTTTCAGATAGCTAAATATTATATTCATTTATGTCAAATCGATCAACGCCATCTTTTTCTGAACGCCTACTAGAACTAGAAAACTAGTTAAAAAGTATATGAAATAGCAGAAATTTATAAATTGGTACCACAAACTGTATGTGTTGTGTATAATAATAAGGTAATTTTTATTTTTCCAAAAAATGTTTTAATGCTCTTTAAATATTCATGTATATGAAATTTTATTCAATTGTATTTAATGCATTAATTTAGTTTTTGGTATGGAGAAAAAATTGGAAAAATTAAATGTAGTCTAGAGAATGCATATTGAAAGAATTCACAGAGCAAATTTTTTTTATATTCGAAGAATCGTACAACTGATATTGGTTATGATTAATGTAACTAATATCAATAGAGATAAAGTATCAATATTACATATCTCAAGTAAAAGATATCTATAATATGTTAAATTATATGTATGTATGTGTTTGAAATTGGAGCCTTCGGTTCTTGTAAGTGTTCTAAGCCTTCTAGTCCTCGAATGCTTGTAAACATTTGACAACCAGAATTATCGACTAGCTCAAAGCTTAGATTCTCGAACCTTCTACAAGCCGGCTAGTCTACGCATAGCAGCACCTAAGCATTGTTGCCAGCTAGTTTTAGCTCCCGCGCTGATATTTTAGGAGACACGCATTAAGATTCGTAGTCGTTATCACTCAGAAGTCACTCCGTACATAGTGCACTTATTCATCCGAGTCAGTTACTCGTCCTAGTCAGTCATCTACGCCCTAGCCATGCTATTAAGCTGCAGTCTAAAACCGAGAGAAAGTTACGCAATAGACGGTCTCTCAGTGCAGCTATTACAAGGAGCACACGTTCAGTTCTCCAGTGAGCAATGATTAACAACCAGTTAAGGGTGCTGACTGCAGTACAAGGAAATAATCGACCACAAAAACAATGGTATCAGACTCTCCTTCACATGAAGGTATATCAGTAGTCTCTATTGAGGATAACTACCACTCAATTAATCCCAATTAATCACCACTCAATACTCCCTTTGTGAGTATGGTCGCCTCTTCATGTTAGTCCTTACAACGTTAGAACAGACCACAATTCCCATACTCCACTTCATGAGTATGGTCGGCTCTTGCTAACCTTTTCAACGATAGCAGAGACCTTAAACCAAGCCACATTCCTCTTCAAGGAATATACAAAATCCATTGCTGATCTCCATAACGATCTACTATGAGAAGTGAATACAGAACAACAATAGTGTAATTGTCAATAAAATCAAAGAAACAATGTTCTAACGAAGTTTACACTCACTGTACATATTTACAGTTCTTCCAGCTATGTCGTTTCCTAAGCATCGCTAAGGCGGGCGATAAAAAAATTGAACTATCGAACCTGGCATTTCGAGCCAAAAATTTAAATACATTTGATCCTTCGAACCGAATCAAATAAACAAACTTTCGAACAGCATGTATATATATATATTTTTTATTTATATATATGTATATATTAATTTCCCTTAATGATAAAATTAATATAGACATCAAATATTGCACCCTCATATTATTGCTTAAAAGGCATTATATTTTATAATTTGCATATATTTTGCACAAAAAAGACTAGATATTCTGTATTATTTTATACTGCTTTGCAGAATAAAAATGAAGTTATATCGTTGCAAATAAATTAGAATTTTTTTTTAATAATAAAATAAAATACATTCATAAAGAATTATGTATTTATATATTCTTTAAGTTATACAAAAATTATAACGTTATAGACTTTATCTTTACTAACATATTTAATTTTTCAGTAATCGGCAATTCCGCAGTTCGGATAATTTCTCACATAATTACATTGAAGTTAATTGGTGTCTGCAGATTTTTCATACTGTAGTATACATATTGAAAACATTTGTTTGTTTTATTTTACAAATAAAAACGTTATAATGCCTATGTACATTTCAATTAGAAATAAAAATATATATAAACAAGAAAATTTATGTGTTTTAATCTTTAGTTTTCTATTAATACTTATACACTTACAGTATTATCGATAATGTTGAATTGAATATATATAACGTATTCCAATTCAAAGTATACATTATAAAAGCAGGTGTAATTTAATTTACTCTCCAGTTATTAATTTCTTTATATCTATTATTATTTACTTAAGTATTTTTTAACTTTTAAAATGTATCTACAGTTATCTAAATAAACAAATTATAAATACTTAAACAGATGAACAACGTAATTTTAACTATTACAGGAATTAGTTGGTGATCGACAAATTTAAATGTACAGTTGTAGACTTAAGGATATCATTTATATTTAAATATAAAACGACATAAACATTTTACTTATTTAAATTAAATTATAACAAAAATTAAAGTGTTTTTAATATAACGGATATTCTATATTTTTCTGGATACTATATATATTTATATTTTTCTTAGAATCGAATTTAAACAGGCATATGAAAAACAATACTGAAAGCATTTTTAGAGTTGTTTTTATATTTGAGAGCATTTTATATTAAATAATTGTACTCATTAAAGATTTGCAAGTTGTGTTAAAAGTATAGAATTACATTTTTTAATGGCTTAGAATATTATTAAAAAAATAAAATAAAATTTATATTGATTATTTAATAAAGATAAATTTACATTAAAAATTTTTAATTTAATTTTTAAATAGTTACATACTATAAATGCAATATAATTAATTTTATAAGTCAATAAAAAAAGGTGGATACATTTATCTAATTGCACAAAATACTTAATATACAAATACACAATGCATTATTTACACAATTAAAATAATAAATGAAAAAAGATTGTTCGAGAATGCGAGGACGTTTTCTTGCCACGACTTCCCACGGTCGCTGGATATTCGAGAAGGTCAAAACATCTGGAAAACTCCAGTGAATATTTAGCTTATTAATTCTTGCTTATCTAAAAACGTGCTCATGCTGTTCCTGTGCAGTAAAAACTAATATGTTGTTTTCTGTTAAGAAGACTTAGATTCTGATAGTATTAGATATACGTAAAAATACCGAGTACTTACATTTCCTAAAATTCACTGCAACCCAAAACCCCGCACCTGCGACAACAAGCAATAGGCGTACGTGCGCACACGGCTTTTTAAGACAATGCTTGCTTTGTTCTTAATTACGCCGCATCTAGTCGAACGCATTGGAAGATCGACCACGCCTAAGAGGACCCTTCGTATAGCCAAGTCCCAGAGAAGGAGAGGTGACCAATAGTAAAACCTCCCCACTTTCCGACACTTTCCCGATTAGCATATTCGGGACTGAGCCCGGAAGGAGGTGGAAATGAAGGCGTGCATAATCAATTATGCTGCTCAAGGTCAACTTCTGATTGTATAATTAAAAGAAGAAGGGATCCCAAGTGGAACTGGGTCAGTGAACTATTTAAGACGGGCAATGTAATGTATCACCACTTATTCTTATTCTTAATCTTATTCTTTTATGCTTCTCATGATTGAATGGATAAGTCACGACTTACTCTCACGAAGGAGGACCAGAGACAAAGTCGTTCAGCTGAGTCTAGTAAAAGTTCTTTCTACGATTGTGAATCAATATATAGTTAAAATTGATCTCATCAAGCTTTAGATAGCATAGGTTCTGAGATTCTTGTAATCTCAGCTGGAGAAAAGAAAGAAGTTACGAACTGTAACTGCCTTTCTATTACTGGGATTCAATATACAGTCAACATTGATCTCATCAAGATTAGATTGCATAGGGCAGGCCTTTGTAATCTCAATTGGAAACAAGGAAAGAACTTAAGAGCTACATTTATTGAAAGGGAACTTTATATCAAGCCAGCGAAGAGAGACTGGAAAATTCACGATACACTGCAAGTAAGTCCTTACCGCTAGTATTGTGGAAGAATCACGTTACACTGCGAGTAAGTCCTTACTGCTAGTACTGATTCTTGATCTCTTGGCTTTATTCTGAAAAACGGACGGCTGAAGTCCGATTAGTGAAGCTTCCCAAACATACTCTAAAAAACAAGACCAGCAATAGAGCCACACAGTGGCTTTTCATTTCCTCCAACAAACAGCTATTCGCGCCATACTGTAAGAGCACATCGGAACAATGATCAGTTGTTGACGCCACAGGTGGCGCACAGCTCCGCATAACCTCTAATTTTAGGTTCTTACACAACCTATTATTTAGAGGCAACTGCACATGTGTTAAGTTAAAACACAATAAGATTGTAGTGTTCGATCAAGGCACTATAACGATCATAACCTAAAAAGTGGTAATATTCAATAGATTATAACCTATTTATTTTTACAGTAAATCATAATCTCACCGGTATATGCAGAGAATAAGAAATTGATTATCTCCTAGTTCTCCAATAAAGGGATATATCTGAAGCCACAGGAGTATTAAGCAATATAAGGGTCATTTATAATTTCACCATGGTTAATGATTCCAACTTGGAAATAAAGTAAAATAAATGGAATAAACAGCAATAATACAGATATGTGTTAATTATTGAATCGGTGCATTAACCCTTTATTTGCCCAGCAATCCCACACAACATCAAGTGGTTTTTTTGTTCTAAGTTGATTTTGCACGTTTGGCTGATGAGTCAGATTTGTGGAATTATTTTTTGAACAAAGATTTTTATATTATTTGTATGTCAACAGCATTTTTGCAAAAAGAATCTTAACTACGAAATTTTAGTTAATTTATAGTCGTGTATAAATAACGATTCTTTTTAATTTCAAAAAAATGGAGAAATAATTTTAATAAACTTACATTCAATACTTATTATTTTTTACACTTCCGATGACATTACAAAAGCCAATTTTATGAAACTATTAATTTACTTTCTTTGCATTTTCAAAGTAATAAATGTAATATATACATTTTTCTAAATATATAAATTTTCTTAAAATTATTACAATTATAAATTATAAATAAGAGTATTATATGTATCAGATAAAAACAAACAATTTTTTGCAAAAAGAAAAATGGCAAAAATATTTTACATTTTGGAATAAATTTTCTGTTGAAAAAGTGTATCATGAAGTCATTATGTTTAATTGTAAAGAAAGTTTGTGATTAAGTTATTCTTATTTATGCTTTGAATTAATTTTTGATTATTTATGCTATATTACGTCAATAATTTTTATAGATATCTAATTTACGTAGAAACATTTATAGTCAATTTTCCTCCAGACAATTCTATATCATCGAACTTATTAGGTATTAAATATTACTATTTTCGATTCTTATTTTTTATGTTAAATACTTATACTTAATAGATCTTTTAGTTTTCTGCATTAGATAAATATAATTTTCTATTTCTTTCGTTCTCTTATTTACGTTAATTGTATCCTATTTTCAGATATTTTTCCCTCAAACATTTCTGATTACGTATTGTTATTATTATGTGCTTAGTAAAATAATTGTTTTGAATAATAAGTATGCGTTATAATTTAAAATATTCAACATTGATAAAATGAAGTAAAAATGTGCATCATTAATTTAATTGAAAATTAAATAAATAAAACTATTGTATATTAATCATGCATTAGTTTTTTTATTTAATATTGTTTTTCAAATATGCGCATATGGTGCACGCGCATTTTAGTATATATATGAGCTGCAGTGTACGAGCTCATATTTAGTCAATATTTAACGAATTTAGAACATTTAAATTAGTTTTAAAATAAAAAATATGTTCAATTCTTTTCTATATTGTGAATGTGATATCAAATTTTATTTTAGATTTTATTATTAATATTATTATATCCAAACCTACATTGTTATATATTTAATATTCTTAGTATCATAATTTATAAACTATATTTCATCATGCAAATTAATGATTTTTATCAGTTAAATGTGAATGATAAAAAATAAGTCTTTTCAATAACGAAAAATTAAATGAATGAATAAAACGTATTTATTCTTATTAATGCTATGGAATTACATACAAGTACAGAGATATTTGCCAGACAAATTTTAATTAAATTGTGCATATTAGTTCAAATAATATACAATTTCAAATTTCTATCTATTTTTCTTGTTAGTATATTGCCTAGTTTTGTTTATAGCTCCATGAAAAGTAAGTAAATAATTTTTACCTAATTCCAATCAATATATTTTCTTTATATTAAACAGTAAATTATTTTCAAAATAATTTACTTTTTTTTGGATAAAATATATAAAATTTGAAAAAGTACAGAAATGTTTAAAAAATGTATAAATATTATTTTGTAACTTTATTTATATATATATTTTTTATATATATATTTGTATATTTTTATATTTTAAACACACATTACTTTCAAGTATCTTTTAGTATAAAAAAAAATTATAAATAAATGAAGAATTTTCTAATTTGTTGTTGAATATTATATATAGTATCTAATTTAATTTAAATGTTTTAAAAAATATTGTAAAGCTAATGTGTTAAAGGAAAATATTCAATTAAATCTTTACAAATCATTGTTTAGATCTTGTTATGTATAAGAAAATTTAAACATCTACAAATATGTATTTAATTTTTATTTTTATAATATAGAATCAAATATTTCAATTAAAATAGGAAAACTTTTTTCTTATAAATGTTAATATAACATATAATGAACAAATATTTAAAAGTCACTTCTAGGAATTTTTTTAAAAATAAACTATTGTATAAAAATTATAAAAATTTTTTTTTAATTTATGTTAACATTAATTTAAAAAATGTTATTAGCATTTTTATTTATTATATTATTTATTTATACATAATATTAACATATTAACAGAAAGTAAAATTTTATAATATTTCATTGCAATTATAGAAGACAAATAATGATATTTTTTCTAAAAAAGAAATTTTGACGAACATAAGTGTTATTATTAATACTTAATAATAACAATATTAATGTATAATATTTTTATAACATAATTTTTAAATGTCTGAATTATATAATTTTTTTTGTTTTTCTTAATGATATTTAAAAGTTTTGTACACTTAAAATAACAATGCTACTTTCATATTTTGTAGTATAATAAAAACTACTAAACTAATAAAACAATTTAAAAATATTAATAAGTAAAAAAGATTTTTTTAAATAAGAACGAAATTTAATTTTTTAATATCTTTATAAATTTTTGATCAGAGAAATTTTAAGAAGTGATATTATGTTAGTAATTATATGCATATATTTATTCGAAATTGAGTGTTTCTTTTGTGGCTCGAACTGCCAATTCAATAGATCAGTGGATTAGTCTCTCGCCGTAGCGATTAGGAGGAAAAAGGTACAAGTGGAAGGGCTGAAAAATATTATGTAATATGTATTTTGAATGAAGATATAATTTTATTCTGGTTTATGAATTATAATACTATTTTATTGGTTACAATTATTTGCAATTTATTGATTACAATTTCAATGGCGTCACTGGTAAATTACTAACTTGTTATAGCAGATTCTGTTAATTATGCACGCGTATGTTGTGTATCGATTGCCAGGCTTGTGGCTAAGTTTCATAATCGTAATTGATAACTGATACTAGATAGATTGAGAAAATAATATAATTAATAATAACAGATGAGTGAGCGAGTAGTAGAATTACAGTGAGCTGCGGTGCGTGGCGCGCTGCTCTTAAATATTCGCGTGGTAGCGACGCCGGCAACAGCGCCAATGCCTGTTGCTATGCCGAAAATCATCGTCATGTCAGAGAACGAAGCTCTGGAATGCTCTAGAAGCTTCATCGCGTTCCTATACGATAATATTGTCGTTAAAATTTGAGGCGTAGGAAAATTCCCGAATTCACTGAATCGTGTTTACTAACACGAGTGTCCGAGAGCTTGTAACTTTCCTAATTTTAAATTCTGCTTAAACTGCTTCAATCCCAAACAATATTATTAAAATGGAAGCTTCAGGCAATATTAATAAAATATATTAACGTTTATAATAAATAATTGATCAAAGTATTGTTCGAGAATGCGAGACCCTTTTTCAATGCAATAAAACATCTGTCAAGTTACATCGTAAAATTTGTATTTAGTTTTCCAAACTTTCTTGCTCGCAATTATCTAGCATTAGTATCATAAAACATCTGGAAAACAATACAATAAACACGGAAAAAACCCATAATTAGATATCTGCACTTTTCTTTTCGCTTGGTAATTACTTCAAGCATTACTGCGAGCGGATATACACCCCCCCTTCCCGTTGTCGACAAGTTGTATTGCTGTCGCCTGATGCGTCAGCAGCAACGAAAGGTCTTCTTGTCATGAAGACCAAGAGACGACTAGGCCCTTAATTAACTATGAAGCCACTAGAGACGCTGCCCTCGCTCTGTAAGGGAGGAGTCTCTGATTGAATAAAAAATAAGGGACGGGGTTCAAGTGAAATTCATGGTCAGCATTTTACAATATTCATCACTCTTGATATAACTTTTAATATACCTCTCGAAGCAACTCTCGATATTTCACTCTCGATATAGTATACTCTTGATACAGTTCATATTCGGTTAAGTGTTTAGTGAAAGTCCATTAATGCTGTTACGGGAACGGTAGTTACAAGTCTTGGAGGAACGACGACATACACCGTATGTCCATTAACGCAGTTAAAGAAACCGTCGTTAGATGTTCCAAAGAAGCGACGACTTCCACTTCTTCGGATTTTCCATTAACGACGTTCAAGCAACAATAGTTACACGTCCCAAAAGAACGACGACATAAACACGTATGACCACTAACGCAGTTAAAGAAACCGTCCTTACATGTTCAAGGGGAGCGACGGCAATCCGCATATCAGAGTCTGGAGACGAGTCAACGGTTAGTCTTCGTAAGTAGTATTATTACTACAATAATTACATATATATTGAGATTCAGAGTATTACATCGACAAGCAACTAAGGATGAGGAAGCTCCTCTTAAAACAACAGTGCGGAATAAATTCCAGTACACGTCGTCAAGTTCGCGCCCGCAAAAGGGGCATTCCTTTAAGCAACCCTCACCTTAGTTCAAGTTCGGTAGCTTATGAAATTAAGCAACACACAGAGCGAGTGTCGACGAATCCAGTTTCGCGCCACTCTGCGGCAACTTTCAGTCATTACGCTGCATTCATAACCTCAACCACACACGTGCTCATTCAAACAGCGCTAGTATCGACGAACGAAACTTCGCGCCATTCGACATTCGTATTCAACAATCAAGCTGCATAGATTACTGTACGTTTGTCTCCGCAATACCTTACGTCAATCCAAGAGTTAATCTATAATTAATAATAGTAATAATAGTCAACCTTGTATATGTACGTGTTCGGTTTTAAAGGGTTAGCTTATGGCTCGAACTACCAATTCAATAGTTCAGTGGATTAGTCTCTCGGCAAGATAATTTTAAAGGAAATCAATAACAGACAAGGCTGAAAAATATAATATATTTATTAAAAACAAGGTTAATGATTGTAAACAATTATTGTAATATTGCACTGTTGTGTAGAAATCAATAATTCTGTTGGATTATTCAAATGATGTGTTCTTGTGATTCTTATGCTAGGAAGGCTTCTATGGATATTACTGTGTTGCTTTGAGGTTATGCTGATGTTGTCAATGTCAGCTGATGTCGTCAGTCAATCATGCTTGTGAGGCAGCATGAGAAGATGTTAGTTGAATCAAGTATGCTTGATTGATGAATAGCTATACTTGATGAGTTGTTAGATCTTAAATGGAATTTATTATGTAATCAATTATGTCTTTAATTATGTAAAGGGGACAGCAGTAGAATCTAGTCACAGGTAAAAACAATTAAAGGTAAGATTTCTAATTCGTGAAGGATTTAATAATCTGTATTTATAGAGTCTATTAGTCGATCTGTGTTGGTCATGTGTAACCAATGTGTGTGAACCACAGTGACTCTTGAGTCAGCTGTTCAGGGCCTGTACGATGTCGAGGGTTAGTTCGAGAGAGCGTAAGTGTGCCCTGGTTCTGCTAGCGGGCCTGTACGATGTCGAGGGATCAGTTCGAGAGAGCGTAAGTGTGCCCTGCGTGTGTGCTAGCGGGCCTGTACGATGTCGAGTGGTTAGTTCGAGAGAGCGTAAGTGTGCCCTGGTTCTGCTAGCGGGCCTGTACGATGTCGAGTGGTTAGTTCGAGAGAGCGTAAGTGTGCCCTGGTTCTGCTAGCGGGCCTGTACGATGTCGAGTGGTTAGTTCGAGAGAGCGTAAGTGTGCCCTGGTTCTGCTAGCGGGCCTGTACGATGTCGAGTGGTTAGTTCGAGAGAGCGTAAGTGTGCCCTGGTTCTGCTAGCGGGCCTGTACGATGTCGAGGGATCAGTTCGAGAGAGCGTAAGTGTGCCCTGGTTCTGCTAGCGGGCCTGTACGATGTCGAGTGGTTAGTTCGAGAGAGCGTAAGTGTGCCCTGGTTCTGCTAGCGGGCCTGTACGATGTCGAGTGGTTAGTTCGAGAGAGCGTAAGTGTGCCCTGGTTCTGCTAGCGGGCCTGTACGATGTCGAGTGGTTAGTTCGAGAGAGCGTAAGTGTGCCCGATCGACAATAGAGAGAGATGTGACTGTTTATTTATTAATATAAAGATGTACCTGGTGAACTGCAGGTTGGATGTATTCGATGCTATGTATGTAATGTTCCCCTTGATTACAATTCCATTGGCTTCACTGTAATCACTTATTCGCTCCGTACGGTAATTACTTCAGGCATTATGTCGAGCGGACCTACCCCCCTTCCCGCTGTCAACAAGTTAATAGTGCTGTTGCTAAATACGTTAGCAGCAACAAGCTCGAACGGTGAATACATTTTCTACAATATGAAACTGATCAATGTGGAGTATATTACAAAAACATTGAACTTATTTATTTGTATGTATACGACATAATAATTTTAATATGTAGACTTTAATCCATTGTATAAATTAATGTGGAAATTATTAAATTTTAATATAATAAAATAACAATAGTTGTACAGAAATGTAATGCAACTTTGAATAATCTAAAGATTCGACTTCTAATAATAGATCTTTGAAAGGCAGCAATGTAATTTTAAGGATAGAATATACTTGTCTTTTTTTTCTCAAGTTATTTCCAAGTAGTATCCCTAAGAATTTGCAACAGATCTATATATATACTAAGAATTAGCGAGTATTATAAAATTGATTGCTCTTTTTTGTTGACAATTCATTGATTTTCTGTTTGTTTTGTACGATTCTAACTAATTTCTTCCTTCAAACATGGATTTTTTTCATTACTTGACAATTATCATTTTCTTGCCCTTCTTGTTTAATTTTTTAATATGCCTATTTGTAAAATTATTAATTAGAAATATTTATAATTGCTCTCTTTTTAAGTAAATTAGTTATAAATGACATATATTTGTTTAGATGACACAATCTGTACGTTGGAACAATTTGCATGTCGATCAGGGAATGGTGAATGTATTGCATTAAATTGGATGTGTGATGATAATCCAGACTGTAAAGATGGATCGGATGAAATTGATTGCAGTAAGCAAATTTTACATATTTTATAATTACAAATATAAGAGCATTAAATACAACACAAGTGAATATAACAATAAATATATCACGATATTTATTTAACAAATTTTAATGTCTATATATATATATTAAAATAATATATAAAATTATATGTTCAGGATTGAACCACCCAACAAAAAATAAGATTTTATTGTTTGTTAAAATAAAATTCCGATAAATCACATTTAGATTAAGACGCAATATTCGAATTATATGTTACAAAAATTCACTGGAAATTTAGCCGCGCACTTTGTCCGCATAGCAACAAAGGAAGCTTCTCGAAATTGTCAAAGCTTGCTTCCAGAGAATTCACTGTAGCCTCCAAGAATTCATAACATTAAATGTACGCAATCGTATTTAAGAAGCAACGAACGGAGAAGAAAACAGCCTTGTTGAATTACTCAAGTGAAACTAGTGTCAGTAATATCGGTGAAAGTCGAACTCGTCTGAAGGAATCTCTGCAAGGTATATTATTATTATTATTCTTCAATTGTTATTATTGCTGGCCAGCTATCAATATTATTCTGACTTGTCGTAAATCCTCGCTATTTCTCGTGACCGCGCCTCGGCCTACGTCTATCATATTTATTGATAGAGCCTGGCCTAATACCAGTTAGCAGTACAAGATCTTACCGATCGCGTTGCCCAAACGAACGCAGCCCACATCTACCGTATCAGCAAAGCCCTCTGACATGAGTCCATAACAGACCGCAAGAGAGGACGCCGATTCTGACAGTAGACCCCTGCCTAAGTCTAAAATTAGTACTGCGAGACATTGCCGGTCACACCACAATAAATTGGTTCTGATCAAACCACAAAAGAGGGCGACAACTATTCGTAATAATACCCACCATCGGCACGAGCTGAATATCACTCAGTCAATTCCCACGTCGAGTCAAGCGCCTAATCAGTCGCGAGCCGAATATTGATTTAAGTATTAAAGTAACTATTAATGACAATCGATAATAATAGTATATATAATAATTAAATTTTGAACAAATATAACTCTATGATAGCAATTAATTTTTTATTGCATTAAGCAGTGATGGTTATGTTACTTTATTTATAACTTTGAATTTATCTGAGAAAATCAGAAACTTATCTGATTATTTTCCCAAAAATACGATATTATCCGAGGAAGCTAGATATTTTTATATCGATTTGACAATTTAGAATTAAGCAAAACTAATATATTATTACATAATAAAAATGAATTATTTATTACATAATTAATTTATTAAAACTGAAACCTCCTCTCTCTCCACTTTCTCTTAAAGACTAAAGAACTATTTAAAATTTTACGTAAGGGTGAAGCCCACTTGAAATAATTGTTTTATGATACTTAATAATAATAATAATAATACTTAATAAGTTAATAATGCTTATCAAGTGATCATCAATATCTTAAAAATAAAAGAATCACCCGATAATACCATGAGAAAATATATAATGATGTGTCTTCGAAACTGTTTGATTTCCTGGCTCGAATTGCCAATGTTTCGATAGCTTTATAATAATTTGCCGCCCGCCCTAGTGGATGGTTGAGAAGTAGACTTCCTTAACATATGCTTTATTAACAATTGCATTATCGATGAGCAGAATTCACTTTTTATAGGAGAGTGTAACTCTCCTAATTCTGTTCCTTCGCAATGATTTAGTTGCTCCTTGATGGTCAGGATGTTGTTGCTGATCTTGTAAGGATCAGCAATGAATTCTGCATGCTGCTTGGTAAGGAGTATGCCCTTTGAAATGTAAGTAACGTGGTCGCAGCTAATATCTCTAAGGAATAACAGAGGCGTACTCCACCTAGCATACTCCTGGAAAGGACGTGGAGCACGAATGCTAGTAGCTGCGCTAATCCACACTCCTTGAAAGGACGTGTTGCGAATGAAATGCCATTCTTATTCACAATGATGCGGATGCCTTTGCCTTATACTGTGATGAATAATTACTTTGGAGCAATACTACTGGAAATATTACCTTCGTGATAAGGAATACTTTAATACCGTGCTTCATGTAGTATATTTTCTTGTAATGCAGTCAGCACCATTGACTGCTTGTAAATTGTAGTGCACTTGATAATTGAACGTGTATTCTTCGTAATGGCTTCACTGTGAGAATGTAATTGAATGGGAGCTTATGGCTGTAGACTCTAGCTGAATAGCGTGGTTGACTGACCGGCTTATTGGCTGAATAACTATAAGCTCCTTCTCGTGGTGTGCTTGCTTTAAATATCCATGTGGCAGGTTACTTAGCTGGCAACAATGTATAGGTGTTACTATGCGGAAAACGCTGTAGGACGTTCGAAATTAAAGCATCCAAATATTCGAAAATACACGGAATCAAATGTTTACAAAAATTCTAAGCCTAAGCGTTGGTAAGGTTGGTAAGGTAAGGTAAGGCTTAGGCACGCCTAAGCGTGCCTAAGGTTTTGGAAAATACTCCAATTCCGAAGACATATTTATCTGAAAATTATATATTTAGTTTTTCATGAACTTACTAAAATATTAATTTACATACTTTTAACTTTTATATTCATTTTTTCAATTTTAATATCTAAAAAGAAGTTTAATAATTATGAATTTATTAATTAAGAATAAATCAATAATAATTTAAAGAAAGTTAATATTTCTTAGCCAGTTTCTATTATAATTTAACAACTTTTATTAACCTTTCTTTAATTGTTATATTTAATTTTTAATTTTGTTATTACATAAAATAAATTTGTATAATTTTATTTAAACAGTCTTATTTTATTTATAATATATACAATTCAATATTTATATTTAAATTGCAGTTAAGAGGTTTGCAAAAAAATATTCTTTTGTTATTTGTACAAACTACTTTTTTGTAGAATATTTTAATTATATTTATTAGATGGTTTTTAATTTCTATACGATGTTAATTTTATAGAAATTAGTATATAAATTCGAAATTTAACCATACTTATATTTATAGAAATATAATAACAAGTACTAAGCATGCACACTACTGTTACCTTAAGACATTATATTTGTTAAATTGAATTAAATTATCAATGAAGGCTTAGGTAACTTATTGATGTAAGTTACATCAAGTTACATTAAATATCGTTTCCAAATTATTAGTTGACCGTTTCAATTTACAACTTATAATTTAATTACTAACTTAGTCGATTCATTTTATTATAGATCAAGTATGTTTATTACAGATTTTATATTACACCAATAGAAAATTATAGTATTTGTTATTTAATAATGATATTTGTAATTGCTATTTTTTATTTTAGATAAATGAAAAGTCAGATAAAATAAGACCAAATTATCATAACCTACACAGAAATGTTTTACGAATTATATATATTATTATAATTAATTATAATTGTAATATATAATTATAATAAAATATATATTAATTATAAATAAATTATGTTTAGAATTAGACAGTGTCTACCAGTTTACTGGTGGGAGAAATATGTGAATAAATGGAAGGGGTAGCACTTCAATTCAGTATTCAAGAAATCTGCTTTTGGTGCTTGTTATTGTGATTTCTTTTACAACTACATTATAATGATTCTATGTTGACGATGAGAATCGCTGAGGTCTTGCCGTTCCTTGTTACTGGCACGTGGTGTTAGCATTCACTACATGTATAGGTAGAAGGTCGTAATTCTCTGGTTACTTCTTCGTGTGGTACCACGTGGTGGTAACTAGATTGCTGGTCTCCTCCTTGATGACTTGTAGTGTGAAACGTGAAGAAATGTTTGTATACTTTGATGTGGCGTTGAGTGGTGTTTGCTTGCACTGTTTCATAGAAACGAACATTTACTGATCTCTTCTTACAACTGCTTCGTGCACTCTGGCACTATACGTGAGGTTGTATACTGTCACATGGTGCGTTTACCATAATTATCTACGCGGTAGCTTAGGTAGCTGACAACAATGGATGCGATTGTGGTGCTAAAAACAATAAATACGATTGTGCACTTGTTTTTTCTGATGTAACGGTTTTTCTAGATGTCTGACGATCGTCGGATTTCCTAGAAATTCTAACCGTTGGAGTATTCCTGGAAATAATAACGATTGGGGTTTTTCCAGAAATAATATTTTTCAAGAGATTCTTGGAATCTAGAACAAATTACTTTAGCATAATATATCGATTACCATAGTAGTATGGATTATAATTGTACAAAACGTAATAATAATTGAATGCATATAATCAGAAGATTAAATATGAAGAAAATCCTTGATTATTATATAAATTTCAAAATTACATATGTCCGAGAATGCGAGAACATTTTTTCTTTTTGGTCAGTGCAATAAAACATCTGGCAAGTAATATCGTAAAATTTGTATCTGGATTTCAAACTTCGCTTGCTCAAATTTTCTCACGCATTAGTGTCATAAAGCATCTAGAAAAACAATACCATAAACACGAAAAAACCTATAGTTTTGACATCTGCATTTTCGTTCCGCGCGGCAACTACATTAAGCATTACTGCAAGCGGACCCTCCTACCCCTTCCCGCTGTCAAGAAGTTGCTATGCTGTCACCAGATGTGTCAGCGAACCCCCCCTCGCCGCAGCCTACATCTGTCGCATGCGGCAGCGGCAATAAGAGATCTGCGCATCATGAAGACCCAGAGACGACTAGGCCCTTAATTAACTCCGAACCCAAAAGAGACGCTGCCCTCGCACTATAAGGGAGGAGCTCTGATTGGACAGACAAGTGGTTCAAGTAAAATTCATGGTCAGAAAATATATTTAAGGGGCGCAATTTTCAATACTCATTTACTCTCGATAATTAACTCTCTTAACCCTTATCACTCGTGATGATAAATTCCAGTACGTGTCGTCAAGTTTCGCATCCGCCAAGGGCATCCGACTTCGTAACCCTCACCTTAGTTCAAGTTCGGCAGCTTACGAAAAAAAAACCCAACGCAAGTGTAGACAATCCAGTTTCGCGCCACTTGCGATATCTTTCAATCATAAAGCTGCATTCATAACCTCAACCATACATGTGCTCATTGAAAAGGTGCTAGTGTCGATGAACGAAACTTCGCGTCATTCGCCATTCATATTCAATAATCAAGCTGCATAGATTATTGTACAGTTGTCTCCGCAACGCATCACTTCAATCAAGAATTTAGTTCTACAAGTAATAATAGTAATACTAGTCAACCTTGTCATTAATAAATAACAGAATAAAAAGCATATACTTCAGCCATATCTTTATTGTATTATTATAATATCCCTTCCGCTTGTGACCTGTCATTGCTACCACACAACACCCGTGGTCTCTGAGTTATCAACGGCATCAAATTGTATCCGTCGAACCGGCTTTGATAAAACAAGTCGGAACGACGAGGTGCATTATGTACAACATAACCTTTATAAAATTATATTAGTATATATAACAAATTATATCATATGCTAAGTATTATATTCTATAATTAATGACAAAGCAATAAAATTATTGTTAATCTTAATCTTATTATATTTTTATCTCTACCTTCATTAAATGTCAATATACTCAATATTCTGCTTCAATTTAAATTCTGTTATGTAATTATTGAAACAATTTACAAAATACGGACATATACGATTATTTAAGGAATATATCTTTATATACACGTATATATTATTTCAAACATATTTATTTTATAATTTTATAATATTTGTAATCAGCAATACAAATTTTCAGCATAACTACAAATATTTATAAAATTTTATTATTTCTTGTTTTGTATTTATTATTTGTTATGTAATCATAATATATATAAATTATGCCTTGATAAATGTTAAAACATGAAATGAGAGCTATAGATATTAGTTCTATTCTAGTTTCTGAATTATAAATTCGAAACTTTTGTTGCTGTAAGATGTAGAGGACTACTAGAAATTTTGCATACGTGCAATTTTCTAAATTTAATTTTTAATTTATTCAATATAAAAAATAAGACATGTACTATGGATTAAAAAAAACTTTATTCTTTTAAAGAACCTGAGAAAATATTTTATTCTATATATTTTTATAACTTTATAAGTTCATTAATAAAAATATTATTAGAATTAATACAAATATACTCAAATTTAAATATCAAATTCAATAAAATAGGAAACAATTCTTAAACATTTTTATTTTATGAAAAAATATTTTAAATTACACATAGTTATAATTATATTTAATCTTCTCAATTATCAGGTAAAATATATATTTAAATTTCATTACTATATGTTATACTATATATTTCATATCAAATATCTGAAAAGCTCAAAATATTCCTTAAATTCTTTTATCCTTTTTATAGTTTTATTCTATATTATTCTTATGATTTTTTGTTATAATACATATTTACTATTTGAAATCCCTAATGATCGAAAGAAAATGATTTGTTTCAGATGAAACTTGTCGATCTGATGAATTCACGTGTAGCAATAAACATTGTATCCAACAGCGATGGGTATGTGATTACGATGATGACTGTGGGGATACTAGTGATGAGAGTAACTGCGGCACTATAACATGTGATCCATATACTGATTTTGATTGTTCTACCAATTACTGCATAATATCCCGTTGGCATTGTGATGGTGATTTTGACTGTCCTGATAAATCAGATGAGCTTCATTGTAAAAACAATCATAAAAACGAACATTTAATATACTGCACAAATGATGAATTTAATTGTGGTGATCAAATCACATGTATTCATCGCAGTTGGTTATGCGACGGAGATAATGATTGCCCAAACGGTGCTGATGAAATCGTGGATAAATGTAAAAATATCACTTGCGAAATCGATCAGTTTCAATGTATTGATCGATATTGTTTGTCTGGTAATATAATTTCACATATTTAAAATAACATTAGAAATAATATTTAAAGTAATTTGTATTTATTCCACTATTTAATAAATCATTACGATATAATATATTTAATTTTTTGCAATACTTCATTCTTGATAGACTTCAAAATTATTAATAATTAAAAGAATAAACAGAGGAATTTAAGAAGTTAAAATTAATTTATTAAGTTAAATAATATTATATATACTTTAAATTTCAGAAGGCCAGTACACTAAGTTGAATTACATTCTCCGTTTACAAATATAAGTTAAAATAAATATTATATTTAAGATATAAATATAAGATATGTATAATTTAGGTATAGATAAAACAAGAAGAAAGCTCTTAAAAAAGTAAAAGGCAAATCCGTAGAACCAATTCGTTTGCTTCTTGACTTAATAAGTAGAAGAGTTGATCCTATTTGATTTATAGTAAAATCATAATATGGTATTGTTAGCGGTTTATCGATGATTACCTTCTTAACTCTAACTATATAAACCTACTTAGACAAATGTTATTTATATTTTAATTCACAATCGCAGGGTATATCATAGTATGAATACGACGAAATCAGTAATAATCAGATAATACAATGATATTCAATAAAATTCTTATTATATATAATATTTTGTAATTAACATTAAATTTTATAGTTTTGGATTGATTACATTACAAAATTATTAATAATAAAGAAAAATAATATTTTCATTTAATATATTAATATATAGACTTTATTAATATGAAATAGGCTAAATTTGATCGGTATTGTATTTTTAAAACAGAAAGTCAAAAAGTTTAAAAAGAAAAACTGATCTGCAAATAGTTGAAATAGAAGATTACACTACTACTTCAATATAGAATAAATTTAGAATAGGATACTGAAGAGTCAGAATCAAAAAGAAAAATTGGGCGTATAAAAGAACATTTGTATTTTAAGCTAAATAAGCCATTATATTTGAAAAGTGGAAGAAATTTCTCACCTACATACATAGTCGAAGGTTTTATATTACTATAATTGTTCGATTTTAAGGGCTTAGTTTATGGCTCGACCTTCCAATTCAATAGTTCAGTGGATTGGTCTCTCGTTAGGATAACTTTAAAGGAAATAATAAGTGACAAGGCTGAAAAATATCATGTATTTAGTACAACAATGTTTATTATTTGTTAATAATTATAATAATAATACTGCAAGACTGTTGAGAAAGAAGTATTCTATTGTAGTACTGAGGGTGTGTCCTTGTACTCTTGATTATCGTAGATTCTGTGGATATGATGTGTATCTTGTAACTGCGGTTATGCTGATGTTGTAAATATCAGCTAGTGTAGTCAATCAATCATGCTTGTGAAGTAGCATGAAAAGATGGTGTTTGAAATCAAATATGCTTGGTACAAAGAATGATCAAACTTGTTAGAATTTAAAAGTCTGGATGGAAATTGGTGCGTAATCAATTATGTGTTTAATTATTTATGGGGGCAGTAAAAAGACTAGTCACACACAATTAATGATAAGTCTTCATGCTCTTGAAGGACTTAATGAAATGTATTTGTAGTTGATTATTCAATATATTGTTGTCTGCTTTTGACAATGTGCTTGACGAATTGCGTCGCTTGAGTCGACTCCTATGGGCTGTACGGGGTCGAAGCGTTGGTTCGAGAGAGAGACCAAAAGTTTGCCCGCTCTATTGATGTGGGCCTGTACAGGGTCGAAGCGTTTATTCGACAGAGAGACCGTGAATTTGCCCGACTATTCTTGGGCGTGACGTGACTAGCTTATTTATTAATATACAAATGTACCTTGTGAGCTGCAGACAAGGTGTGTAAATTGCTGCGTAATTGATGTCCCCTTTGATTACTATTCCAATTGGCTTCACTGTAAATCACTACTAAATCTGCCAATTTCCTTTTAATAATGCACACATATATTATTTACTAGGTTGCCGAATTTATGGCCAGGTGTCGTCTTCACAGTATATACTAAAACACTGAGCGGCAATTACAGTTAAATGAGTGAGAAGTAGGATTACAATGAGCATCGCCATATGGCGAGCTGCCCTTAAATATGCACACAGCGGATGCAACGCCGGCAACAGTGCCGCGGCGTATCGTCATACCGAAAATTCTTTGTGGCGTTAGAAAATGAAGTTTGTGGAAGTTTCGTAGACGTTCTTCCTTTGTGAGATCTTATAGTATATTGTATATCAGATCGTAAAACTTGCTCGAACTTGTCGACTTTTGTTTATAAACATTCGCCCAAACATGACGTGTGCCGTACAGCGCGTATGACTCACTTTTTCTTAAATTCGTGGAACTGCGGCAATCCCGAACAATAAGCAATAGATATACTACTATTCGTAAAGAAGTTTTACATTAAAATAATTTTTTTCAAAAATAATTATGAGAAAATAAATATTTTCCATTCGTATATGCATAAAATGCAAATTCGTCGTTCTGACTAGTTTTATCAAGGCCGGTTCGACGGATACAATTTGATGCCTTTGACAACTCAGTGACCACGGGTGTTGTATGGTAGCGATGAAAGGTCGCGAGTGAAAGGGATATTATAATAATACAATAAATAAATGTGGCTGAATATTTACTTTTTATTCTGTTATTTATTGTTGACTAGGTTGACTAGTATTACTATTATTACTTGTAGAACTAAATTCTTGATTGAAGTGATGTGTTGCGGAGACAACTGTACAAAAATCTATGCAGCTTGATTGTTGAATACGAATGTCGAATGGCGCGAAGTTTCGTTCGTCGACACTCGCGCTGTGTGTTGCTTAATTTCATGAGCTTCCGAATTTGAACTAAAGCGAAGGTTGTCGAAAGCGACGCCCCTTTTGCGGGCGCGAACTTCACGACGCATACTGGAATTTATTCCGCATTGTCGTTCTAGGAGGAGCTTATTCACCCTTAGTTGCTTGTCGATGTAATACTCTGAATCTCAGTATATATGTAATTAATTTAGTAATAATACTACTTACGAAGACTAATCGTTGACTCGTCTCCGGACTCTAATGTGCGGATTGTCGTCGCTCCCTTTGAACATGTAACGACGGTTCTTTAACTGCGTTAATGGACATGCGATGTATGTCGTTGATCCTCCAGGGCTTGTAACTACTGTTCCAGTAACAGTGTTAATGGATTTTCACTAAACTTAACTGAGTATGAAATATATCAAGAGTATACTATATTGAGGGAGCACTACTAAGAAAGAAATATCAAGAGTGATGAGTATTGAAAATTTCGTCCCTTAAATACATTTGCTGACCATGAATTTGACTCGAACCCCTTCCCTTATTTTTCGTCCAATCAGAGACTCCTCCCTTATAGTGCGAGGGCAGCGCCTCTTGTGGCTTCGGAGTTAATTAAGGGCCTAGTCGTCTCTTGGTCTTCATGACAAGAAGACCTTTCGTTGCTGCTGACGCATCAGGCGACAGCGGGAAGGGGGTGTATATCCGCTCGCAGTAATTACCGAGCGAAAAGAAAAGTGCAGATGTCTAACTATGGGTTTTTCCCGTGTTTATTGTATTGTTTTTCCAGATGTTTTATGACACTAGTGTTTGATAATTTCGAGCAAGAAAGTTTTGATATCTAAATACAATTTTTACGATGTTACTTGCCAGATGTTTTATTGCATTAAAAAAAAGGGAAAGGTCTCGCATTCTCGAACAGTTTATTTGACAGCTTACACTAATGTTTACCTTTATAGTATCAATATAATAATAAAAATTTTAATTTCTCTACTTTCACAAAAGATTCTAGTTTAAATAATTTTTATATTAAAAAATATATAAAAAATAACATAGCAAACATTTTTCATGGAAAATTATATAATAGATACTTTTGTTACTATCCTATTAAAAATTAACCGAAATGGAATAAAAACAAATTTTCACTCTACTAATTTAGATATGCTGTTGCCCTGTTATAATTTTATACAAAATATAATTTAACCTATAATACGTATATTTACATTTTTATCCCCACCTAGCAACATAGTAATCTGTTAAATTTAAATATCAGACTCGTGCAAGTTACCTAAAGGGTAATTAGAGATATAGCAAATTATATGTACCTATATAGAACTGAGTCTTATGCTATGATCAATCTTTAGACTTATAATTGATTCTCCCTAGTAGAAAGTTTTATTGTTTTCTTAGGCCGATAATATTTGATATTTCTTATTATTAAACAATATTAAAAAAAGAAATAATTGAAAAAATTTGAATCTAAAATTTTAATTTGTTAAATAATTTGTATTATTTTTACTTTTATTTTATAAAACAGGTATTATTTAACTGATTAATGGCTTAGTTTTTTCGCAAATTACTTTAATTCATTTTATTAAAAGTCTTTGCAAACGATATTGTTTTACTATATATAATTATAAAAGAATATGATGTAATATAAATTCTGCACATATAAAATTGTACCCATTTAACATTATATGTATTTGTAGATTATGAGTTTAAATTCAAATACATTTAAATTTTTTTTCTACAAATACATTTTAAAAGTATTATTAATACATATTACATATACATGATATATTATAAATATATTTTAAAAGTATACAAAAGAATGTGAGCGTTTAATAATTATGGTTATTTACTATTTTATTCTATTATTATATATAAAATGGCTATTATAATATATAGCATGTTTAATACTTAGATGAGCTTTTATGCGATGGAAAGATCGATTGCATTGATGGAAATGATGAAACTAACTGTTCAAAATTATTGCATTCCTGTGAGAGATTTACTGAATTTGAGTGCTCTAATGGATTATGTATACCATTATTAGCTGTTTGCAATAAAAAATCTGA
>NW_011948419.1:10845772-10851810 GCF_000503995.2 Ceratosolen solmsi marchali
AGATGAAAATGAAGAACTTTGTGGAATTAATGAATGCTTAATAAATAATGGTGGATGCTCTCAAAAATGTATCGATTTACCAATTGGTTACAGATGCGATTGTAATTTTGGATATAGTCTTGTAGATAATATAACATGTAATGGTAAAGTATTAATAAATAATATAAAATTATTTATTCATTATTTTATGAATTAAATATAAGTTAAATTTCAGTTAATACTGTTAATTAAAATTATAATATATAAAATGCTTAGCTATGTATTATTAGGTTTAATGGAATCTTATTGCTTATATTGCATGACCTACTGAACTTTCTATTACTTACTGAAGAATTTTCCAAAACTATAATATACAATTTTATACATAATAAAAGTTATTATTTTCAAAAATTTATTCGTAAAAAAATGTAAAAACTAATTTTTTATATATAATTATCTATGAAATATTTGAACCTTTAGTTTTTAGCGTTTACTTTGATTTTACTGTTGAATGAAGTTATAAATATAATCGATTCCATTCAAATAAAATATATAGAAATATATGAAATTTAAGTAAGCTCAAGGGATGATAAAAATGAAGAAACAACGTATAACAATTTCATTAAATATCTATATCACTACTAATATGTTCAAAATATATAACTTTTTTTTTTATTTTAATAAATTTATTATTTTATTTATTCTTTGAACTTATTTTATTTGAATGTAGCGTTTTAAGTATGTTCAGGATTGACGCACCTAACAATAAAATTTTATTCCATGAAATCCTCGGTAAACGTTAAAGCCTTTGCCTAAAAGAGCCTTACAACTTATCCGCATAGCAACTAAAGAAGATTCTCGAATCGACTAAAGCTCACTTTTCGAGGGTGACAGAATTTCCTAGAATTGTAAACACTAAATCTACGCAACCATATATAAAGAGCAGCGTACATCGAAACAAATTATTCTTTTTGAGTAAGTCATAGTGAAATAGTGTAAGTCATAACAGTTAAAAGTTCTACACGTCTGTCTACGGGAATCCGTGCAAGGTATACTCATTTGTTTAAATTATTATTATTTGCTAGCCGGCTATCAGTGCGCCCTCCGCAACGGGACTCTTGTTAGACCACATTGAGGGCGTCGGTATAATCTGGCACCAACAGCAATCTATTTATCATTTATTGTTATTACGACATCTTGCCGACATTATTGCTCAGGCCTCTGCATCTTGATTCTTAGGCGCATAAAGTATAAACAGACCAGTCTTGCCCTGCACTTTTTCTGACAATTATCAGAATTACTACAAGATCATCGAATGATCTATTGTAACACAACCTTAAATAGAAGTCACTAAAAACTAATTGCGTTCTACCGAATTTATGCATTAACCTCTCACTTATCCCCCCCCCCCTTTTCTACCATTACGCCGGTGGTACGATTTAATCTAACCACCTTGGTCTTCTAACCATCCGGGTGGCTAGAGTTCCAAACAAATAGATATATCGTATTTTGTAATATAAATATTTATAAAATAAATATTTTTCATTCTTAATGTATGCTAATACTTATAAATAATATATATAAAGATAGAGATTTTAATATATAAAAAATATGCAGTTTTATTACTAATAATTTAAAACGTACATTTATATTTTATAGATATAAACGAATGTTTAAATCCAGGGTCTTGTTCTCAATTTTGTACAAATGTAATTGGTGGATTTAAATGCAGCTGTGCTTCCGGTTATTTAAGAGATCCAAGAAATAGAACTCGATGTAAAGCTGCAGAGGGACATGCTAGTCTTTTATTTGCTAGACGACACGACATTAGAAAAGTTGCTCTTGATCGAAACGAAATGACAGCCCTTGTAAATGGAACAAAAATGGCTACAGCTCTTGATTTTGTTTTCCGTACAGGAATGATATTTTGGAGTGACGTTAGCGAAAAAAAAATTTATAAGTAAGTTTATTATAAATTAAATTTGTAATATAAGAAAAACGAAATGGTTAAAAAATTAATTATTAAAATTAATAATTAAAATGTATTTATTCAGAATTATGGATATATATATATATATATATATATATATATATATATTGTGTGATAATATATAAAAATTTATTGGTCAATTAATAAAGTACTACGATTATTGCTCGAATTGTATAATTTAAATCTTTATTATTACTTATTTATTTTTTTTTAATATATTAGGTTGTATTAATATGCGCAAAAGTAGCAATCCAAATAGTATCTATCACAAACTAGGATTAGATAGATGTATATAAAATATTTTAAGTATGCAAGGCTCATAAAAACAGCTACATTTATATATTTCTAATTAGTTGTAATTATATAAAGGAACAATTTAAAGTAATCTGTATCATTTGTTCACGAAGAGTGTGACCACAACTGTTAAAACTATATTTATTTCTAAACTAATTCTGGCCCATTTGAAATTCGTATTTTAATACCTATACAGAGATTGTTCGATTTTAAAGGGTTAGTTTATGGCTCGAACTGCTAATTCAATAGTTCAGTGGATTAGTCCCTCGGTAGGATAACTTCAAAGGAAATAATAAGTGATAAGGCTGAAAAATATCGTATTTAGTAAAACAAGTTTATTATTGTAAATGATTATAATAATATTGCACTTGGATGTAGAGGGAAATAAATCTATTAGATATAATTCTATTCTTAAATTATTGTAGATGCTATGGATTTACTGTGTCTTGAAGTTGAGGTAATGCTGATGTTGTAAATATCAGCTGATGCAGTCGGTCAATCATGCTTGTGAGGCAGCATGGGACGATGGTGTTTGAATCAAGTATGCTTGGTATATGAATAACTATACTTGATATGATGTAAGATGTTTAATGGAATTTATTAAGTAATCAATCGTGTCTTTAATTATGTAAGGGGAGCTGTAGACGAGCTAGTCACACGTGAGAATGATTAATGATCGGATTTCTAACTCTTGAAGGATGTAATAATCTGTATTTATAGTCTATTGGTCGATCTGTTGTGTCCTTTGTGACAATGTGCTTTAAGGCATGGCAACTCTTGCGCCAGATGTTGATGGCCTGTACGGTTCCGAAGTGCTCTTCGGAAAAGCGTAAGTTTGCCCGATCGACTCTTATGGGCCTGAACGGTTCCAAAGTGTTCTTTGGAAGAGCCTAAGTTTGCCCGACTTATTGTGTGCGAGGTGTGATTAACTGATTAATTAATATAAAAAGATGTACCTTGTAAAATGCAGGAAAGGTGTTTTACTGCTGTGTGAGTGATGCCCCTTTTGATTACTGTTCCATTCGCTTCACTGTGATCACTATTTAAACTGCCGACTTCTTATTCTTATGCACGCGTGTATTCTTAACTATGTTGATGAATATGTGTGGCCACGTGTCGTCTTCACAGTACACTAAAACACTGAGCGGCAATTACACTTGAGTGAGCGCGAAGTGATATTACAATGAGCGTATGAGCCTTTTGAATACGCGCACGAACTGAAGACTTGATCGTTCCGTGGCGGCTCTGCTGAAAATACCGACCGTTCCATGGAGGTCCTGCTGAGGGCAGATCGAGACCCGTGTGCCATGGCTTCTACTGGGAAATGATTGAATCGGTTCACTATGATCGGTTACTGCGGTCGGGTCACGGCAAGATGTTAGCCGCAAGCGCAGTTGAGCGAGGGTGGTACGGCAAGAGATGATTTTTAGCGAGAGGTATCTTCAGCAAGAGAGCGAGGCGCGCCGCGTGCGTCCCTTATATAGCTACGCGGCGGCTCACTTAGCTGGCAATAAAGCATAGTCGTTGTTGCACTAATTCTTACACGAGGCGTCGAAGGAAAAATCTAGAACCTTCGAGAAAGTTCGACGAGAAAAAGTACGAGTAATACCCTTGGGTGATGTTATAGTATATTATATTTCGGGTCGTAAACTTGCTTGGTCTTGCTGAGTTTTGTTTGTAAACATTCGCTCGAATGTGCGTCCCGGTCTGCACGTGCGTGCCAGTCTAGGCGCACATGCAGTACGCCAGACAGCGCGTATGACCTTTCTTTTGTTTGAAATTCATGGGACTGCATCAATCCCGAACAGAGATCATTATAGTTACTAATGGCGACAGCACAACCGATGACTAATAATGTTAATATTAATATATTGAAATTATTAATAATTAAATTCAACTTAATACATTTTATATTAAATTTATATTAAATTTAATAAAACAATTAAATTTTATACAGAATTATTTGATATGTCTACAGTATACTTATTTATTTAAATTACTTTAATTAATTAAATTACTATTTTAATGCTTATACACATAATTGTTATCACACTAACTAGAAATAAGAAGAACAGTTTTATTAAAGAATGAATACAAGTTTTCGTATATTTACACTATATTGACTATACTTAAGGAAAAATATTAATTTTTAATTCAGCAAAGTCAATGATCATATTGCATTCATATGAACTCGGTTTAATAAATATTAAGATAGCATAGATAAATAAATATTTTTTTCATATCGTATTTTGAATAAAATAATTGTTTGTATTGGATTATATCGATATTATTAAGTAATATTAAATATTAAACAGTAAATTTTAATTAGTTATGTAAAACCTTTATATTTTAGAGCTCCAATTGATGAAGGTAATGATAGAACATCAATTATTCATAAAGGTCTAACAATATCGGATGGCCTAGCAGTGGATTGGATATATAATCATATTTATTGGACAGATGCAGAGAAAAATACAATTGAACTTTCAAACTTGGATGGGAATATGCGAAAAACACTAATAACAGATCATATTAAAAAACCAAGAGCTATAGCGTTAAATCCTTTAGACGGTTGGATGTTTTGGACTGACTGGAGTACAGAAGCTCGCATTGAAAAGGCAGGAATGGATGGATCGCATAGAACTGTAATACTTTCAATTATATAACAATAACATTAAATATATTCTACATTTTCAAAGATATATTAAGAACTACGATTACAGCAAAATTAAATAAATATATTTATTTTAAATTGTTACACACTCCTTTTGGAATGTGATAGCTTATTTCTGATCCACTTACATAATAAACTTGCATTTTCACTTTGTTCGGAAAATAATCCCACAATTTGACTCGTCAGCCAAACGTGCAATAATTAACTTAGAACGATAAAACCCACTAGATGTTCTGTGGGGTTGCCGGGCAAGTAAGGGTAAATGCACTGACTAATAATTAACACATGTCTTTATTATTTCTATTTATTTGAATTGATTTACAAAAGGGTGAATTACAGACGAACTTTATATTTCTTGATAATCTTGTGGTGTTGAAATATATTTACTATGAATGAAGCAGGTTATAATCTATTGAATATTATCACTAAGAGGTTATCGTGATTGTAGTGCTCTGATCGAACACTGGAATGCTATTGTGTTTATCTTAACACGTGTGTAGTTGCCTCTAAATATCGGTCGTAAGAAAGCCGAAATGCAGGTTATGCGAAGCTGTGCGCCATCTGTGGCGGGAACAACTTGTAGTTGAGGGGATTGAGAAGCCAATGTGGCTTTTATAGCTGGTCTTGTTTAAGAGTATGTTCGGGAAGCTTCCGTAGTTGGACTTTAGCCGTCCGTCTTCTACATAAGCCGAGAAATCAAGAATGAGTACTAGCTGTAAGGACTTACTTGCAGTGTATCGTGATTTTCCAGTCTCTCTTCGGTCTCTCTCAATCAAGCGTAACTGCCGGTCAGTGCATAGTATACTGTAAAGACGCCGCGTGGCCATATTTTTGGCAGCATAGTAAAGAGTACCCGCGTGTATAGAAAAGATAATCGGCAGTTTTTTAATAAGTGATTACAGTGAAGCCAATGGAATTGTAATCAAAGGGAACATTGCATACACAGCATCGAATACATCTAACCTGCAGTTCACCAGGTACATCTTTATATTAATAAATAAACAAGTCACATCTCGCGCTATTGTCGATCGGGCACACTTACGCTCTCTCGACCTAACCGCTCGATATCGTACAGGCCCGCTAGCACAAACAGGGCACACT
>NW_011948419.1:10852113-10866720 GCF_000503995.2 Ceratosolen solmsi marchali
GCTGCCTCACAAGCATGATTGACTGACGACATCAGCTGACATTGACAACATCAGCATAACCTCAAAGCAACACAGTAATATCCATAGAAGCCTTCATAGCATAAGAATCACAAGAACACATCATTTGAATAATCCAACAGAATTATTGATTTCTACACAACAGTGCAATATTACAATAATTGTTTACAATCATTAACCTTGTTTTTAATAAATATATTATATTTTTCAGCCTTGTCTGTTATTGGTTTCCTTTAAAATTATCTTGCCGAGAGACTAATCCACTGAACTATTGAATTGGTAGTTCGAGCCATAAGCTAACCCTTTAAAATCGAACAGTATATATTCAAGATTCAGGGAATATCTCGAATATTATCATGTGGCGAAAAATCCTAACATCTATCATTTCAAAGAAATTATTAAACGGTCATAACTTGTAAGAAAATTCTCTAATAGTCGTTGAAGGTTAGAAAAAGTCGGTAAATTTGAAATGATGAACGTGCACAATCACTTCCATTGTTCTTTGCGCTACAGTTGCGCCCACTGTTTCTAGCGCAATGATCTGCCCTGTGTTGTTACCTTACAAAGATGCTGCAGGGCTATTTGTTCGCGATTGTGAGTACCTTTCGAGAGCGTCAAACGTATAAAAATAATCAAGTCGTAAAACGACTCTAAGATCGTTGTCGTCAAACATTTGGAAGAACTCAAGTCGATAAACATCTCCGAAATAGTCGTTGTAGCTCAACATCTGGGAAGGTCAAAGTCATTAGACATCCGTACGGATTCGCACCGCTCGGAAACTGCATTCAAATCGATATGTACTGGTCCCCCCTTCCCTGTCTACAAGTTGTCATACTGTCGTCAGATGCGTCAGAGGCAACGAGAGCTCTTCTTGCCGCGAAAACCAACAGACGACTACGCCTTTAATTAACTATGAAGCCACAAGAGGCACTGCCCTCGCACTGTAAGGGAGGAATCTCTGATTGGACGAAAAATAAGGGAAAGGGTTCAAGTCAAATTCATGGTCAGCAAATGTATTTAAGAGACGCATTTTCAATATTCAAACATTTTTGATACAGTACTGATTCAAATAAGAAGTGGAAGTCGCGTTTAACGTAGTTCAAGACAACTGTCGTTACAAGTCCTAAAGGACAGGAGACGTTTTCCCTTATCGGAGCCCGAAGACAAGTGCCAGTTGAGGTCCTCATCAAGAAGCGGAAAACTCCTCTGAGCTTACTAGTAGTCTTCGTAAGTAGTATCACTACGTCAATAATCAACTTACATTTAAGATTCAGATTTTAAGTCCTCCACAAGTATCATAAGGAATTGAGGATCTCACTAGAGAGACAGTGCGGAATATTTCTAAAAGTGTGTAGTTCGAAGGTCTCATCTTAGTTCAAAGTCTGACGCTTATGAATTTACACAGAGTGCCATTCAACGCTCATAGCAGACGCAACGCGTAGCACCATCATTCACGAGGTAAAAGCCTTACAAACTATTACTTCCAACTGAATAACTATTGCAGTACGACAATATCAGGACTAAGGTATCCTTGCTAATACCTGAGTATAGTCTCAAGTAACAACAGTTACATGTGTGGTGCTACATTACAACCATAACCTATACTACATACGTGCTCATACGAACAGCGCGAGTGTCGACGTATCAAATTTTGCGCCATTCATTTGCGTGTATGTGATATCAGATGTAGTCGTGGTATTGGTGCACGTTCGTGTGATTGCTGCTTATGTAGTTGACCGGAGTCGATATGTTAGTAAGCCGTAAGGAACGAGCGTGGTGCGTTGTTTACGGAGGCGTGGGTGCCGGTATAGTTGTGGCATCGCTATTAGTTCTTTAGGTTGCTTGATGTTGGCTATGGCTTCATAATGGCGATTGCAGGTTGAATAGTGAGTCCGATGTGGAGTGCGTGATTGGTACTAGCAAGAAGGAATCGCGGCACGTGCAGCTCCTTAAATATTCGCGTACGAACTTGTGGCGCCGATAGCGCATCGGTGGCTGTTGCTATGCCGATATTTGTTGTGACGTCAATAGGGTATAGCCTTGTAGGGTTCATTGTCATTACTTTTCGGAATTATAGTCGTATATTTTAATTTTCGGTATAGAAGCATTTTTCGAGTTCATTGGCCAGTGTTTACAAAACAAATGTTCGCGCGCTCATACCTCTCCCACTTTTGTATTTTGTTAAAAACTGCTGTAATTCGTAACAATATATATTATATATTTATGAGATTTTTCGAAATCTTAATGTTTTTTTATGTATAAAAAGATAAAAATATCAGATCAAGTTATAAAATTTTAGATTAGGTGAAAATAAAAGAAAATGACTTGTATGGTACTTAATAGTTTGCATTTCACAACTATGATTATTTTTGATTTCTTAATTTTATTAATTTAATATCTTTAGAAGTCGTTAAGTTATAGCAATGGTTGCCATATCTTATCTAATGCTTGTAAAAACAGTAGAAATTGAGAACTATAGCTACAACTACACACATTTGATACACAAAAATAAATGTTATTATATAAACAATAAAATCTATTTTTAAATAAATAATAGAGTATAGTATTATGTATAATAACTAATAGAGTATATTATAATCAATAATTTAAAATTCATTGCAATTACAGATTATTATTGGAATTGATATTAAATGGCCTAATGGTCTTACATTGGATCTGATTGGAAAACGAGTATATTGGGTAGATGCTAAGTTGAATATTATTGGCTCTTGTAGTTACGATGGTTCAAATAGGCGCACCATACTACATTCATTAGATACTTTAAAACATCCATTTAGTATTACGATGTTTGAAGATTATATTTATTGGACTGATTGGAATAAAGAAACTATATTTAAAGCCAATAAATTTAATGGTAAAGAATTAGAAGCTATCACATCATTAAGATCGTTACATCATCCAATGGCGGTGCATGTATATCATCCATATAAACAACCAGATGGTATCAATCAATGTCAAGTAATTAATGGATATTGTAGTCATTTATGTTTACCTGCGCCAAAAATAAATTCAAGATCACCATTACTAAGTTGTGCTTGTCCTGATAAATTAATTCTTCTTTCTGATGGACTTACGTGTGTTGAGAATGGTAAAAAATATTATTTAGTATTTGTATTATTTTTTGTGATACTCTACTCCTAATGCAATTTTTTAGTATAATTCATTTATAATATAGCATTTTCATCATAGGTAGAACAACTAGATTTATGTTACTTCTCCTAAATAATGTAAATCAATTTTAGATTATATTGTGTAAAATTAGTTTTAATTGGTTTTAAATATTATTTAAATAGAATAACTAACTTTTGAGTAATATTATTGTACAAAATGTATCCGCTAATCCGGCAAGTTTAACCAAGATAGGTTCGAAGGATAGAAAATTGTTTATTCCGTTGACAACTCAGAGACCACGAGATATTATGTCGTAACGATGTTATGTCAAGTGGAAGGGATAGTGTAATAAATTCAATATAATACATCTAGTTGTTACTCTGTTTAATCCGTTAATTTTCAAATACAGGGATGATTATTATTACTGTTATCAATACTTGTTGGGCAGATGACGCTTTTCACACTGGTAAGCGTACATCACCAGAGGTAATTTGATGTCGTACGTCGCTTCTCTTGTCGTAGTACACTGATTTTATTCCCTGGGAAATGATTAGGTATAAATTCTTACCGCTTCTTCGAGTAGAGCCGCATATTGTTTCTGCTATGAGCGCTGAATGGGGCTAAGATTGGCTTGTCAACTCGAGCTCCGTGCGTATGGGCACGTGCTTTGTTGAAGTTAGGGTTGGCAAGGTGGGCGCAAATCTCGTGAAGATTGATTCAAACAGATTACACTTCTGCCTGTAGCAAGCGCAATTTAATCAGAGGTAATTGAATGTAATATTTTGCCTCTCTTGGCATACTGCACTGTTGCTATCCCCTGTGAAGTAAGAGGTTGTAAAGCTCTTACCACTTCATCGAGAAGCCCATGTGGTGTGTCTGCTATTAGCGCAGAATGGCGCGAAGATTGACTTCCTGAGCAGTGGATTCGAGTTTGGAAAGAGTTTAGGTCGAGAAGGTGGACGCAAATAGCGCGAAGATTTGTCAATACGTACTACGTGTGTTTGGGGCACCGACTTCTCCTTGAGCGCTGACAGTAGAAAATAATTAAGATAATTTTACATATACCTGTGAGGTTATTGACAAGGGGGGGAGCAGTGCATACCATTAGATTTTAGATATCTTTATAGATAGATTTTAGAAGTCTAAGCGACAATTTAACGATGTTGTTTTGACACATGTTTTATGGCATAGAAAAACGTTCTTGCAATCTCCAACAATTATAAACTGTATCGTTTGACAGCCGTTGATGTAAAAATTGGTGGTTGGTTTAACAATTTGATGTACTATAAATTATTCTAATTATATTTTAAACAAAAATTCCCATTAATCAAAATATGAAAATATATTCATTTTTGTTTTTCAATGTTTTATTTTCCTTTACAATATTTCATTACATATGGTTGCTTCATATAAGCAATTATTTAATTTCGTTTATCAAACAAAGTTGACAGTGTTACTGGGACCAATTTAGACAATTATAATTCTAATAATCTGTGAAACTAAGGCTTTAATTTCAGTTATTTACTTATGAAATGAAAACTAACATTTATAGGGGAAGAAATATTTAATTACATTTTTATATATTGATGGTGAATTTATAAATATACTATGCGTTGATAAACAATTACATCTAGGATGAAAGAGTAACTTATTACTTGGAATTCATAATTAATTTAAATACACCAGGGATAAATTATTTTTATGTTTTTTTTAAGGAATAACGTATAAATATTGAGTAATGTATGATTGACCAAAATGGTAAAAATAAGATGTGTATTGAAACAATTTCGAAGAAAAGTTAAAATGGGAAAAGTTTATGCTCGCGTACGCTTATGTTTGTAAACATTAATTCCACAACTTCTCTATTAGTCTAAACCTTATTGTTTAGCGTTCTACAATCTTTCGGCGTAGCAACGACGATTAAAAATTTTCGAACCTTCCAAGGCAGTGTCCTAGACTCCTCGAATTTTCTGTAGCATCGTTCTGACGTCATCAAAACTTTCGGCCTATCAATAAGCCCAAGCACTGCTAACAGCGTTGTAAGCTGCCACGCTAATTTTTACTGGCAGCTCGCCACGCGCCTGGGTTCACCGTACTTTTACCAATTGTTTACATCTGTTATCGCTCATTAGCATTTGTCAATCAATCAGTTATCAGTTATTATCCACATAGCCACTAAACTACGCCACATACCAGTAAAGCAATTATAATATAAGCACATAATTCCGCCAAACTCTGCAATAATAATCTAATAAGCCAACAGTGAAGTCATAAGAATTTATAACCATTTAAGTGCGCTATATTGAAGCATACGCAAGTGCTAAGTGTAATTCAAAGGTGAATATTAAACTAGAGGCGCACTACCTTTATATTCATCACAGAATTAGGTAAGACAAATAAAAATACTGTGAATTCAATTGAAAGAAAAACCATGTGTTGAAGGCGCAAGAGCCAGCCTCGCACGGCTCTGCTAAGTATTTATTAGAACAAGAAGGTCCCGCGAACGGCTACAGGTGTAATATGTGCCACGGCTATACGGGACAGAGATTGAATATCGAAAGTCCCGCGAACGGCCTCAGGTGAAATATATGTTAGGGCTATAAGGGCAGATATTAGAACAAGGAGGTTCCACGAACGACCACAAGTAATATACGTCAGAGGCATTAAATGAATAAGTACAAGAGATTTACGACCTCTTACTTTCATTGTCACCATTTACCATCAAGCACACTAGGTCAAGGATCAGAAGATTTACAACCTCCTACCCCTGCATATAGTGCATGCTAACGCCTCATGACAATTACCATCAAACTGCAAGATCACAGATTATCAACACCATCTTAGAATCATATTCTTTGTGTAGCCTGTAAATAAAGAGAAAAATCAAGATACGTTGTGTGATAATATTGAATAAATGCGCTTTCTTCTTCCACTTGCCAGCAATCCTCCCACCGAAGATCACTGGGAAGTTTTTTTTTAGTCTGATCCCAGACAATATGAAATAATAGCATTCAAGATTTTTAGAATTATAAAACATATATTTATATCAAAGCTCAATTTTCTTTTAATAAAATATAGTATTGCAATTATTATTACATAATATATTTTGATTTTATAGATGTATTCAAAGTCTAAATTTAAAAAATGTTATTAATTCAAAATACAATTGATTTGAATAATTTCATAAAGGAATATCACATGTTAGTAGAAAAAATTCTCCCTGGGACATAAATTTATCAAAATGTATTATATATATTAATATTTGAAATTTATTTTTCAATTAACACATTTACTTGTGTGGCATTGATAATAAATAAATAAATAAATAAATATATATATATATTTATATATATGCACACTTCACAAAGATTAAAAATAAAATTTTCTAAGCTATAAAGGTAATTTAATTTTAAGAATACATGTCTATTAAATATATCAAAACCAAGTTATGGAAAAGCAAACAATTTATGAGTCAAATAAAAAACTGATCTTAACTTTAACATATATGTTCTGGAAGATCATTTTTGGGAAAACCGAACGGCTATAGTATAGCTATAGCTCGGTTATAATTACTGGAAAATTCTCCAATGGTTATAATTCATGTGAAAATTTCCAACGATGTATAGATATCTAAAAAACAAGTGCACAATCGCATCCATTTTTTTGAAGTGTAAATAAACCATATTTTGATGAAACGCATACTATATTTCTACATACATTCCACGTAACTCCTTCCCAAACTTCTGCGGGCAATAAATTATTATAAAGCTATCGAAACATTGGCAGTTCGAGCCAGGAAGTCAAACAGTTCCGAACTAAAAAAAAAAAAAAAAAACTAAACTGTGCTCAAAACTGTAAAAGAAATTATATTTTTGAATATATATTTGATATATGAATTTAAAATGCATTGGATAATCACATCTTTCGGAATATAAAACTTTTCAGAATTATATAATATTTAAAATACTTTACACAAATTAATCCTTGAAGACTTAAATTGATCATAAGAATTTTTATACTATTTTTGAATTTTGAATTAATATATCAGAAATTCTATTTAATAAATAAAAATACTTAATATTTGCTTAAATATTAAATAGTTATTTAAATATTTTTTTAAATTATACTATATCCACCAGATTACTGGTGGGAGAAAAGTTGTGGATAAGTGGATTGGGTAGCGCTGCGATTCAGTATTTAACACATCTTATTTGCGTGCTGTTTATTACGTTTATTTTACAACTACACTATAACGATTTTACATTGACGATGAGAATCACTGAGATCTTGCAGTTCCTCGGTGGTTGTCACGAGGCGTTAGCACGCACTACATGTAGAGGTAGGAGGTCGAAAATCCCCGGATCCTCTTGACGTGGTGCGCTTATTGGTAAATGTCTACAAGGAGAAATGTGAGGTCGTAAATCTCTGGATACTTTTTCGTGTAGTGTCACGTGGTGGTCACCTGATTGTGGATGGCACTGAGTATGAGAAAGGCGCGACGGCTTCATACTCTTGGGCACTATATATGCGGTTTCACTTGAGTAGTTGTATGAAATTGTTGCTTGTACCTTTCTTAGCGGTGCTGCTGAAAGTGTCCTTTTTCCTTGGCGTCCTCACTGTTAGAGCGCCTCTATCGCGTATGGCATCTCTATTAAAAGAGCGCGTGTTCCATAGCGATCATACTAAGATAGACTGTGCTCCTTCCATGGCGTTTCCACCAAGGAGGCGCCTGGTCTGAATAACTAGCTCATGGCTGTATAGATCATAGCTGACTAGCTCTAACTGACCAACTCTGACTAGCATCTGTCTTGACGCGTGCTTGCTTTAAATATCAACGCGATAGGACAATTTGAACTGACCACAATGGAGGTTGTTACGGATTGAACAGTTAAACGCGGAAGACGAAAGTGGGAGAGGTATAAGCGCTAGCCAACGAACTCGAGTAATGTTTGTACACCGAAAACCCGAATATAGGACTAGAATTTCGAAGAATTATAACAATGAAACTCACAAAAACTATGCTTATTGACGTCACAAAAAATACCGGTATAGTAACAGATACCGGATCGTCACTCGCACCCAAAAAATTACTACGAGAATACTTAAGGACTGCGCGTGCCACACGCCAGTCAGTCCTTTGCGAGTCTTTGTCACAGCTTAGCAAAATAACGATTACGCAGTAACACAGCAGCTCACTATTCAGTCTTCAAGCTTCTTTCTACAGTCATCATTCGCTTTAGATACACACGTACGTAATTGCTCAAACAGTAAGCAATTTGACTACATATATTAACGGATTACACCGACCCTAAGATAGCAGCAGCGGTCCCCCATTAGAAAGCTTAGGTGCAACAGCAACAATTCCTACGCACCAACACAAAGGCAGGAGCAACCCAGTCCCACTTAGGCAGCAGCGGTACAACAGCGGCGGCTCTCACGCATACTACTATAGCGACACTTCTCGGAAGGGAAGGAGTCATTCCACACATCACGGAGGGTACATACACCCCCGTCAGCACGTAACACTATTGAAGGAACTTCCTCTAATTATTCGCTCACACCTTTATTCACACACTTTATGAATAATAAGTATTTATTACATTATTATATTTAATAAAGGAAAGAAAGGAAACACTGCATGTAGTATTGAATAATTGCATTGCCCCTTCCACTTGCCAGCAACACCTCCACACATCTAAGGAGGTTTTTAGTCTGATCCCAGACAGAGGCAATTATGGTGCTACAAGTAGTGGATACAACTAAGCACTTATTTTTTCTTTTGTATGTAACGACTTTTGCCCCAGATGATTAGCATTTATGGACTTTCCCCAGATATCTGGGCGGCTTGGGTTTTCCCTAGATATCTGGGCGGGTTGGGTTTTCCAGAAGTATAGCAGTATGGGTTTTCTAGATGTCTAATGACTTGGGAAAGATTCTCGCAATGACATATGTAATAATCATATAATGAAATATTATATGATATGCTATACTATATTACATACAAATATTATAGATAATATTATAGATTTAACAAGATCTAAGAAACCCATATTTTATATAAATTAACCAAACTTTTTAGTTTCAGGACATGAAAAGCCATTCAATACTAATAGCTTAAATTATGAATTTAAAGATTCACTATTAATTTCTGGCTTTCTAATCGGAACTGTGACTGTAGGATTGGTGATGCTTTCTTTTTTTGCTGTAATTTGTTATAAACAATCTTTTCAGCATCATGTGCCTAGCATGAATTTTGATAACCCTATTTATAAAATGACAAGTGAAAAACAGCTTATTCTAGAAAAAAGATTTTCATTTTCAGATAAAATTGAACACGAGGTATTTAAATGGCTTTTATTTATTTTATAAAAAATATACTCACATAAAAAATTTTTCAATTCGTATACAAAGTGGATCTAAATTACATGTAAATATGAGCTTTAATATTTTTCAGTGTATCAATATATTTTCTTTTACGTAGACTGTAAAATATATGCCATATATGTATATTTATCTGAACCTGCTATAATTTACAATTTATTACATGCAATTTCCAAAGTGTTAGAAATGATGAGGATTACTTGATACTTCTTTATACTTTTAAAATAATAGTCTGAAAAGAAATTCGAGGTTGATTTGAGTTATTTATAAAACAATAAATTCAGTAATACACTAAATTAAAAATTAAAAATTCTGTATTAAAGATATAATCACAAATATTGTCATTTGATAATTTAAATACATACGTTTGTCCTAATTTATACCAATTAAATAAGTATTTTGATAACTAGCTTTAAAGTTACGTTTTTGTAATTTAACCTTAAATAATTATTTATATAAATTTTTTTTTAAATATATAGTTATCTTAGGAATTAAATAAATAAAATAATTTTTATTAATACTATTTTACTATATTAAATTTTTTCACTAACTGAAAAAAAGTACTATACAATTTTCATTATATGATAATATGTACTATATTCACATAATTGCAATAATAAAAATGAATATTGATAAAACTAAGAATTTTAGCATATTTTCAACTATGAAATATAAAATTGTTTTTTTCGACAACTTACAAAATATGTGTACATTATTCGAGATTACGGTTTGAACTTGGCTACACACGATAGTTCGAATATTATTCAATCAAGTTACTGGGCTGATTAAAATTCTTTTTATATTTCAATTATTTATTAAGTAGTATCAATTTTCATCAAATTTTTCGTTGGTAAGGTGTTCAATCATCAATATTTAATTCGATGATTCATTAAGATTTTTTTCTGTTCTTTTAGAAAACGACACGTCTTTTGAACTGTACTAAAAATATATTTGGATTTTATTGTGACAAATTTTTATTTATACTGCTTGTCTGGGATCAGACTGAAAAACCTTCCTTTGGTGGTCGGTGGAGGTGTTCCGGGCAAATGGAGGAGGCAAATACAATGATTCAATTCTACACACAGTGTATCTTGTCTTTTCTTTATTAAATATAAAAATATAACAATTAGTTTATGGTCATAAAGTTTATGAATGTATAACGTGAGTGAATTATGTGATAAAGTTTCTAATTGTTTTACGTGATGATGAGTGTGTACTCTCGGCAGTGTGAGCCGCGTTTCCTTCTTTTTACGAGACGAGTCGCTGTAGTAGTAGACACGCACGGGAGGGGGCGGCAGTGAGACGATAGTGCCTTATCCGCCGGTGTGAGCGTGAGCGCCGCTGCTGTTGATGTGGCTGTAAGGAACGTTAGGGTGCGTTGCTTACGTGGGCGTTAGAGCCGTCAGTATAGATGTGGTGTAAAGAACGCTAGTGTTCGTTGCTTACGTGGGCGTTAGGGCCGTCGGTATGGATGTGTCGCGTCACTATATACTAAAGGTAGAATAGTGAGCCCGTCGTAGAGACTGCGTGATTAGTAATAGCACAAGGAAGGTGCGCGTCAAGCGCTGCTCTTAAATATTCTCGTAAGAGCTTGCGACACCGGTAGCGCACCGGTGTCTGTTACTATGCCGATCATTATCGTAACATCAGTGGGATATAGCCTTGGAAGGTTCATCAATATTGCTAGTCGGAATTACAATCTAATATTCGAGTATTCAGCGTAGTGAAATCTCCCGAATTAGCTGAATTGTGTTTATAAACGTAAATATCCGGAAGCTTATATCTCTCCCACTTTTGTATTCTGCTTTTAACTGCTTCAATGCGTATATATATATACTATATATTTATATATTTTTTACAATCTCATATATTATTTTTTTCCTTTCAATACTCATTTGCACAGCTCAATGATTTCTCATATCTAATTGCGCCGTTTAAATTCAAGTTGATATCTGGTGCCTTCAGGATTTCTGAATTTAGTGTGTTATACGGTAAGTGCTATTAAATTTATTCTGTAAGAAAATTAGATTAATTAAGCACAATCTGAATTATTTCCATTAATATAAGCCTGTATTTACAAAAGTTTTTCTACATTTTTAGCAATAAAGGTTATCTTAAATTAAACTATAAATTAAATTTATTTCAATATAATATTTTAATTTTGTGAAGTTTTTTTAAAAATACATTATAAGCAATTGTTCAAGAATGCGAGACCTTTTTTGAATGCAATATAACATCTGGCAAAATAACATCGTAAAATTTGTGTTTAGATTTCAAAACTTTCTTGCTCGCAACTATTCTGCAATAGTGTCATAAAACATCCGGAAAAACAATACAATAAATTAAAAAAAATAAATATGGTCAGCAAATGTAATTAAGGGGCGCACTTTTCAATATTCATCACTCTCGATACAGTACTGTTCAATTAATAAGTGGAAAGTTTGCTATTTGCGTAGTTCAAAACAACTATCGTTACAAGTCCTATTGGGGGGAGACATATTCCAACGACAAGTGTTCAGTGACAAACCTCCTTGCAGAAAGAACAAGGAGGTACCAATTCAAATTCACCAGTAGTCTTCGTAAGTAATATTATTACTCGGAGTTCAGAGATTATGACATCGAGAAGCAACTAAGGACGAAGAGGCTCTTCCCAGAGCAACAGTTCGGAATAGATTCCAGTACGCGTCGTCAAGTTTGCACCCGCTAAAAGGGCGTCTTTTCCGCAACCCTCACCTTAGTTCAAGTTCGGAAGCTTATGAATTTAAGCAACACACAGCGCGAGTGTCGACGAATCAAGCTTCGCGCCAGTCTGCGGTAACATTCAGTCATTACGCTGCATCCATAACCTCAATCACACACGTGCGCATTCCACACTCGACGCCACATTAAGATATCGTACAATTTCTTTACACTTCCAATCTACAACACATTCAGGAAGAGCCCAGCAATCAGATGACGACCACGTGGCACTACTCGAAGAAGTATCCAGAGATTTATCACCTCACATTTCTCCTTGTAGATATTTACCAATAAGCGCACCATGTCAAGAGGATCCGGAAATTTACGACCTCCTACCTCTACATATAGTGCATGCTAACACCACGAGGCAACCACCAAGGAACAGCAAGAACTCAGCGATCATTATAGTGTAGTTGTGAAATAAACTCAATAAACAGCACGCAAGCAGATGGGAAAAATACTGAATTGAAGAGCTACCCATTCCACTTATCCACACTTTTCTCCCACCAGTAATCTTATAGACATAGTCTAATTCTACACATCTTTTGGTCCTTACACCTGGATGAATGGATTCTAAACAAATAGCCTAATATATTTAAAAACTTCATACCATCAATTTTACGCCAACTATCTATTCAACAATCGCCATTTCATTTATAAATATTTGATAAATGAGATAATAGTCAAATAATAATAATAATAATAATAATAATAATAATAGTAATGATGTATATAACTATAAAAGTAAACTTGGTTAAGGAACTATAATTTATTATAATTTACAGGTTTGTATTTGTGCTTTGACATCTCCAACATGATTATCATATACTGATTAAAAAAGAGGCCATTGCCAAGTACTGAAGTTTAGTTTTATTTTAATAAATATGTTCAGTAATCGTCTATTTATAATGATTGTTTGGATAAATGTAAAATTTTTAATTATATACATGTGAGTTATTTATTTAATTTATCATATTTATTAGTAGCATATGTATGAAATTTTTAGAAACTTATATATTTTATAGATAATTGAAATTTAAATTATTGTAATGTTTGAATTTGTAATTTTTTAATTGTATTACTCACTACATATCTAATCTAGAAAACTTACAAAAAAATCTGTTTAAATAATTATAAGTTATGTTAATTACTTATGTAATTAAAATAGTAAATAATAAAATACATTCAAGGAGGGAAAGCTTAAGTATACATTGTCTCATTCCCTACAATATCATAAAAACTGTATTTCTTTAATTTGTTTTTAATTATTTAATAATAAGTCATTTCTTATCATACATTTATAATAAAAATATGTGTTAAGAGTTCCTTCATCTGCTGTGTTATATGTATATTATACCTGATTTTATTATGATATCCTTCGATATATGCATTTGTTTGAGAATGCGAGAAAGTAAAATGCAATAAAACATCTGGCAAGCGATATCGTAAAATTCACATCAGGACTCAAACTTTTCTGCTCATAATTATTTGTACTAGTGTCATAAAACATCTGGCAAGCGATATCGTAAAATTCACATCAGGACTCAAACTTTTCTGCTCATAATTATTTGTACTAGTGTCATAAAACATCTGGCAAGCGATATCGTAAAATTCACATCAGGACTCAAACTTTTCTGCTCATAATTATTTGTACTAGTGTCATAAAACATCTGGCAAGCGATATCGTAAAATTCACATCAGGACTCAAACTTTTCTGCTCATAATTATTTGTACTAGTGTCATAAAACATCTGGCAAGCGATATCGTAAAATTCACATCAGGACTCAAACTTTTCTGCTCATAATTATTTGTACTAGTGTCATAAAACATCTGGCAAGCGATATCGTAAAATTCACATCAGGACTCAAACTTTTCTGCTCATAATTATTTGTACTAGTGTCATAAAACATCTGGCAAGCGATATCGTAAAATTCACATCAGGACTCAAACTTTTCTGCTCATAATTATTTGTACTAGTGTCATAAAACATCTGGCAAGCGATATCGTAAAATTCACATCAGGACTCAAACTTTTCTGCTCATAATTATTTGTACTAGTGTCATAAAACATCTGGCAAGCGATATCGTAAAATTCACATCAGGACTCAAACTTTTCTGCTCATAATTATTTGTACTAGTGTCATAAAACATCTGGCAAGCGATATCGTAAAATTCACATCAGGACTCAAACTTTTCTGCTCATAATTATTTGTACTAGTGTCATAAAACATCTGGCAAGCGATATCGTAAAATTCACATCAGGACTCAAACTTTTCTGCTCATAATTATTTGTACTAGTGTCATAAAACATCTGGCAAGCGATATCGTAAAATTCACA
>NW_011948419.1:10866892-10912642 GCF_000503995.2 Ceratosolen solmsi marchali
GCCACAGGTGGCGCACAGCTTCGCATAACCTCTACTTGGCGCTCTTACGCCCAACACTAGAGTTGACTGCACACGTGTGAATTAACCTTGCCAACAGTGCCGCGTTCAATTAACGCACCACAGCAATCATAACCTCCAGTGATAATATTTAATAGATTATAACCTGCTTTATACATAGGTAATTTATTTCAACACTACAAGATTATTAAGAAAACCAAGTTCATTTGTAATTCACCTTTGTAAATCAATTTAAATAAATAGAAATACTAAAGACTTGTGTTAATTATTAATCAGTGCATTCACCCTTTACTTGCCCGGCAACCCCACATAACATCTAGTGGGTTTTATTGTTCTAAGTTAATTAGTACACGTTTGGCTGACGAGTTGAATTGTGGAATTAATTTCCGAACAGCATTAAAATGAATATCGTATCTGTTTTCAGTGTGTAAATAGAAATATTAAAGTTGGTCTAATTTAACTTAATAAATATTGCACATAGATACATAATATTTTTAGATTCCCAGTATGATGAGAATAAAAAAATAAGAATATACTATTATTTTGAAAAATGATAAAATAAAAATAGAAATTTATATTATTAAAATAGGATTTAGAACATTAAAAAATTCTAATTATAATTAAAAAATATTAATCTTAAACCACATCATCTTAAATTATATTAATTTATATTAAATTATATATTTAATAGCAATCTCCATTAAAATGTATTAAGAGAAAATAATATCGAATATTAAATAAATAAAATTAAAAAAAATATCAGATAAAAATAATTTTAAGAATGAATCTTGCTATAATGAGTTTAAGTAAAATCATAAAATTAGTGTTCTTAACTACAAAAACAGCAGCGCATATTAATTTCTAAAGTATAAACGAAAAATTTTAATTGAATAGGCGTAAGTATGGAAAATATATTACGAAATGCTCACAATATAAAGGTTTGTATTGCAAATATTTTTTATGAAATCATAAATCAAGAAATTGGCTGAGCAATGTAAGTCATAATAATGCGACATATCACTAGATAAACTGAATGATACATTGTCACAAGTCGAGGAATTGCAATCAAGGACCATGCATACTGGGACGCAACCTGGACATCTACTTATACCAATCACCAACATTTTGTGAAAAATGGCCATCAACGGAAACACACACAATACAACATGACTCGAAAAGTCATCATTAAACTTCGCCAATCCTTCAATAAAGAATCAAGTTTGAGAGTATCCTAATCGACCAAGACACAGATACAAAAGGTCCTCCTACTAATGTGTAATTTGCACACAGGAAATAAGACTCAGCGTGCAACCAAGAAAGGCCAAGAAGGGCCCTCTAAAAGGAAATAAGATACATGGTGCAACCAACACAGTCCCTTCAGTAAGGAGAACTCAATACGTTAACATTACATGGCATTCAACTGTCTAAGACATCACAATGTAAACGTGTGCAGAATCAATATACATCAATAGCATACTATTCGAGAATGTAAGAAAACTCCCAGCTGGAAAATTCGAGATAAGAGTTCCGAAAAAGGCGAACTCTCGACTATTCGAGAAATAACATTCAAAACGCGCCTCGGATTAACTAAATATAAACAATTCAGCAAAACTTCGAAAATCTAAAGAAAATACAATTCATAAACACATCTGACGAGAACAAAGTTCTAAGTGTCCAGCAAAACAAGTCATAAAACTAATGCTACGTAACATTTAACACGGCCTCGCCACAAACCATCTATCGACGACAAGTCATAATACTTCTGGCATAATCAAGTCATAAAATTATAAGCAAAAAGCACCTCGTCTTACATCCAAAAAAGGGATATTAAAGGCAACACTGCACGCATACGCTGTAGTCAAACCCAGCTACATGTGGCTCGGATAGTGAAGCGAGAACGTGCCAAAGAAGTCCCCTCTCATGGTGGGAATGCAAGTAAGAAGCGCTCTGATTGGAGCCGTCAATAATGGAAAGATCAATTCGATTGGAGATGCCCAAAAAGAGGCGCTCTGATTAGAAACGCCAAGAAACAGAAAATTCATAAGGGCCACGCGGTGCCCGAGAAAATGCCTTCAAGAAAGACGCCAGCAAGGCGCACACGAGAGTCTCTTGTCACCAGAGAAGCCGGCAAGGCTGTTTCTCCAAGGGAACGCCAAATAACAAGGATGTAGACATACACAAGTAAAGGCCGATTAAGAGGCAAAGTTTAGTCATATCCAACTCATAACAAGTGCAAGATAAGTGCAATTCAAATCATACACTCGCAGCAGTGCAAGACAAGGAAAAAGGAACAAGCAAATAGTGGTACACAAGGCACAACATAATCACAACCTATACGGAGCCGTTCGAGGCAAACTCAGCAAACAATGCGAGGTATAGCCAGAAAAACACAAAACATAAACTACAAGCTGCCGCACGAGGCACAACCTGCAGACATCACTAGCTGTCATCAAGAGCACAAAATCTCATAAGGTAAAGTTCTATTCCTTAATAACGATAATAATACACAATATGCCTCACAAGGTAAAGAACTGTAGAGCGACCAAGCTCACACAATCTGCAAACGCATAAGAGGCAAGTTTAGCTCCCGCAAGAAAGAGTTACGAGGCGCCGTACGCAGCAATATCTGCAGACTAAGATGAAGTGCCACCAAAAGCGCACCCGCAGAGCCTTTAACGTAAGTAAAAGACAATACCAAGGCAAATTCAAGCTACTGCCACGTGCCACTGCACAAGGAAGCACGGGGGTTTACGACCTTGTTCTTCTACGTGTGTAACACCACCACCACGTGTATTACATATAAAGGACCAGAAGGCTACGTCCTTCTGCCTGTGCATGCAACGCACATTACAGCTCTGTGGCAATAGCAATACAAAACTCAAGAAACGAAGGCATTCAAGCATAAACTAAAAATTATTATAATACAAGTAATCCAATTATCACAATAAACTAAAACAATTACCAAATCTATTTATTATTGAATACATGCACTATCCTGTCCACTTGTCCGCAATCCTCCCTTCCACCATCTGGGAGTTTACACCTAACTCTAGATATTTGGCCCTCCTAGCCCGGTATTCTATTTTTAGACACATACCATCATCAGTATCATACCTTATTAATGAAGAAATCAATTCAGAGACTGTTCAAACCAGCAGTTCAAACCCATCATACAGCTGAGATGACGGTGCAATCGTCGAAATACCAGTGCATACCACCACTTTAGTAGCCACAGCTATATCCGAAATACTGTCAAATTCTACGATTGTACGAGTTCGTCTTCTAATTGACACAAACTCAGAGCTCACTTTTATCAATGTAAGACTCATTAAACAACTCAACATTCCACTGAGACATTTAATTATTTATATTGGTGGTATATGAGGATCCCAATCACGTGATGAAGGCTCCTCCAACGTCCAATCATCAATTTCAATATTATCTGCCACATTTCAATTAGCAGAGGATGAAAGAAGTAGATACCCTCCTTCCATCACCTTCAGACACCGTGCCTTCCATCACTCATGGAAGATATGTTGATGACATTTCCGGAAGTGCAAACACACCAGAATAAGTAACTGAAGTCGCAAAACAATTACGAGGCCTCTGCATGCTGGTCGCCCCCCCCCCCCAACAAAAAATTTTGGATTACGGTGGTCTCCTCAACAGGACACGCTTACATTCACGGCAGGAAGGGCGTCGGTTCAAGTTGGTGATTTCACGAAGCGCCTCAAGTTATCTGAAGTAGCTCAGAAATTGACCCATTTGGTTTGTATCACCTGTCGTGATAAAAGAAAAAATATTTATGCAGGAGCTGTCGCTGTACAAACTCCAATGGGATAAAACACTGCCATCTCAACTTTGTGCACGATGACTGACAATAAAAAAAAAATCTCACCAACCGGACTGACCCTGACCCCCACTTATGGTGCTCGAGCATAACTGGTAGCAGAAAGAGATCAACCATTTATGTCCGCAAGAAGGATTCAACGCGGTACATCAAGATTCTCGGCTCGCAGAGGTATTCCACATACATTGGTTCACTATACCAAGAAGGGAGCTGGCACCGGCTTGTTGCTTCCAACCTTATGCAGTACGAACAGACAACATTGAACGTAATGGTAAGGGCAACACTCTTAAAGGCAGATTCTCGAGAACTCACACATGGATCAAGTCTCGAGCATAAAAGAGTGAGAAACAGGACACTCACTGGAATTACATTACCAATACTAAATTGGCAGTGCTACTATTCTCTGAGGAACGGAAATAATTATCAACAAAATTAATGGTGGCGGGCAGAATGTTCGGGATTGAAACTATTTCCAAGACCGTTGGCTTTCAGCATCGCCACTCTCTCTAGCTTTCAAGTTTCTGTAAACACTCGGGACGAGAATTTTCTTGTACTTGTTAGGTTTTTGTCTGCAATATTTATATAGCTTCGAGTAATAACATCATCTGAAATTCTCCAAATTTCTTAAGCTTTGTTCTTTTCTTAAAGTTTTCGAAACTTCTATACTTTTCTTTTGGCGCCTCATGTAAGATTCCAGTATAGCAACATAGATGCTTTATTGACAGCTAAGTAAGCTACGCGTGGATATTTGAGGACAGTATGCTACGCCTAGACTAGTATGTAAGTCAGTCAAACAGTTATCAGTCATTACGCTATTCAGCCAGTGCTTTCTGCCCTGCACCAGTCATTCAGTTACACTCACATAATGAAGCCCTCCAAGGAATACATGATTTAATCATCAAGTGTGCTAAACTTACAAACAGTCAAGGATGCTGACTGCACTACGAGAAACTATATGGCTACAACAAGCATAGTCTCAAGGTATTTCCATACATTTTTAGGGCCACAAGACCTATACTGCTAATCCTTACAACATTAGCAGAGGCCACGACATCGTCACCATCAAGGAACAACCACATCATTGAGACAAGACAGAGTTTACACTCTTTTGTGAGAAATTATTGTTAATGTAACTGTTATTAACCATATCTTAACGAAGTTTGCACATATTACACATTTCTATAAGCCTTCCACTTGACTCCCAACCAAGCATCTGCTAGGACGGACGGCAAATTATTAAAGCTATCGAACCATTAGCAGTTCGAGCCAGGAAATAATATTTAGTAAAAAAATGTTTTAGAATTGAAAAAAGGATTAATTGAAATATTCATTTACGGAGTAAGTGATTATTGTGATATTATTATGATATAAAATTTGTTTTACATATAAATTTTATGTTTATTTACACAGAGAATTATTAAGCAATTTATCAATAAAGGGTTCATTTAAATATTTATTAATTATATTAATAATTATAATTCTTAATTAATTATATTTCTTATTACTCTTACCTGGAATCTCTATTAAACTTCAGTGTACTAATTTTAAAAAATGAAAAATGTTAAATTTTAAGAAATTAAATTACAATTTTTATTGTACTTAATGCAACCTAAAAGAGAATAGTTTAATTAATTTATATAATAAATACTATGATCTATATCATTTTTTTTACTTTTTTTTTTTGCTACAGTTATCTTTTTATTTACTATAGTTATCATTAATTATATATGTATAAATTATATGTGTATAATTAATAAATCATTACTATAATTCATAAAATATTAATGTACATAGATAACATATATTTTATTAAATTTGAATTATTACATTATTATATATATGATACTAATTTATGAAAAAAATTTTCTAATGAAGTTAAATGAAATCTACGAGAAATATTTAATTATTCAAAGATCTAAATTTATTTTCATTGTACTACCATATTTCATAATAAATATGTATGATAAATTAAAAATAATATTTTTATAATCACATATATTTAAACGATTATTTGTTGTATGATAAAAATTGTCATCATTATAAAGTAATTTTATTCTCCACACTACAAAAGATTTCATGTTTAAAAAACAAAGAGAACAAAAGAAATTTAAACAAGCAGATTTCGTTAATGTTCATTTATTTAAGATATATAAGAAATAATTAATAATTAAAATTCGTATTGTATTTAAAAAAATTTAATTTAGAAATTATACTAAGATATAGTAATCTTAAATATTATGCAGGAACTCCATAATATTTTATCTCAATAGTGATAATTTTGTATATTATGACAAACTTTTCCATTTATGATTATTATAATTATTAAACAAAACCCATATATACACACGTACGCAAAACTCAATACATAATTATTCAATAAAGTCGTTGATTACATTTATTAAATTATTACAATCACATTATATTTTTTTCCAAAATTATCATCACATTATTCTCCAATTTCGTCTGGCCTTTTATTTAATCGAAATTGCACTTTCTGATGTTATTGTTTTAATGTTTCAAAATGTATTATAATTGCGATTATTTTATTAAAGAAATATAATGATTTGTTTATATTTTACATTTCTATTTTAGAGTTCTATATAAATTCAATAGCAAAGTCATTTCCTATTACCTTATTTTTAATTACAAATAATAGGCATGTAATTTTACATAACAGTAAGTTATAAACAAAAAAATATAATCTATGAACTGAAATGAATTAAGTATTATTAACAATAAATTATATAAACACACACACACACTCTCTCTCTCTCTCTCTCTCTCTATATATATATATATATATATATATATATATATATATATATATAAATTAAAAGAATTGTGAATTATTAGTTACATAGAAATTAATTTTTCTCAAGATTTAATACAGGATTCAAGCAAAAGCAAAACTAATTTTAAAATACAGTGCACAAGGCTGAATAAATGACCAATTTGGTTATATCAATTTTTAAAATCTAGTAGAAGAGAAAGATACAAGTATGAATTATTTACCATATAGATAATCACAAAGTAAAATATACTTATTTAAAAGTTCTTTTACTATAAATATATAATAGAAATGTATTTACAAAAAGATTTGTTATTTTGTTCCATCATTTAATTTCTGGCATTCATTTAATAACTGACTTGTTATTTATTGCAAATAATCTATGTATGCCTGTGTATATATATATATATATACAAAATGTAAAATAACTGATATGATTTATATAATTTCTATGTAATATCCATATAATAATACGGATTTCTGTACAAAAATTTTTCTTACTATTGGCAACAATTTAGATTCAATTAATTTAGATATGAGAATTTTCTGTGATTTACATTCATTAGAATGTAAACTAGACTTTCGATTAGAATTAATAATTTCAACCAAATTTTAATTTTTATTACAGATCTCCGTTATATTAGTAATAATAAAATTTTCAAGAATTGTATTTAACATTTTGCTTCTAAATAATTCCAAAAATATGATGTTCATTATGATAATATATGTTTATCGCACAAGTGTCTAATTTTTATCTCACAAGTCCTTATTTTCCCCAATAAATAATTAGGTTTTAAATGAATTTATTCCATTTGTCAAAAAACATTTTGTTATTTTGTTATCAGAACAATAATTTATTAAAAACTAGAAATTAATGTAAAGAACTATTAAACAACGAAAGAAACTATTTATTTCTTATTTAACCATTTGTTCATAAATTATATAAATATGAAATTAAATATAAGTTTAATACGTTAAGAGATTGATAAATACAATGATAATGAACGATTTATTTAATATTAATTTTATTAATAGTACTCATATATATCTATAAATATTTAATAATATTATATATAACTGTTCGAGATTACGAGAATTTCTCGAGTACCTAAATAAGCTTTAAAATTCTGGAATCCTGAAGTGTCCTGGTTTCAGGGAAATCTGCAAGTGTTTTTGTACAGTCACCACAATCGCATCCATTATTTCTCGCACCACAATCGCATCCATTGTTTCTAGTACCACAATCGCATACATTGTTATCAGCACTAACTAGGCTGTCGCATGGATATTTAAAGCAAGCACGCTTCGTGAAAACCTCTCTCTTAGCAGGGTCGCCATGGAAGGAACATGTGTTCATGTGCGTATTAACGAGATTAAAGGAAAGTGAAAGGCTTTCTTTTAGTAAGGCCAATATAGTAGGAGCACGGGTCATTCTATTATTCGTATCAATTAACCGGAATTAAAAGGTGTTCAGCATTTTCTCCATTTCAAGAAAATATTAGACTACATGAAACATAGTATCAAAGCACTGCTTATCAGGAAGGTATACCGAGAGCTTCTCGTAATGGTGATCTATACATCATAAGATCAGGTCAGGACAACTGTATCGTTATTGTTGAACATTGAATCGACACACTCCCCTATAAGAATTAAATCCAACTCATCAATAATGGAATTGTTAATATACCATAGTAAACAGAGATATACAGTAGAGATATACAGTATCTACATACTGTATATCTCTATAACCCTTCCACTTATGTCCTTACTCACCCATCTGCTAAGCGGGCAGCAAATTTAATGAACTATCGAACAATAACTTTAAATCAAACATTTCTTACAGTATTTAGTTTGGTCATCATAGTAATTAATTGGATAATTAATTATATTGAAATGTAAAAAACAATATTTAACTATTTTTAGCTTAATATTATAATAAGATATTGATAATAGATATAAATATATATATATATATATATATATATATACTATATACCATATAGCTTAATAGACGAAAAAAATGTTGATAAATTATTGCTTTATGTTATCATGTTTCTAATTTAATATATACAAAGTGTATTATTAATCTAAGAACATATTTTTATTATAGGAGTTGCTTTTTTAAAAAAGACAAAGAAATCATTTAATAATTATTTGAAGTAATGTACATCGAAAAATACGCATTTACAGAGATACATTAATGATAACAAAAAAAAAAAACAAAGCGGCATGCGAATTTTATGTCTACAAACAAATGTGTGCATATGCAAAATATACCGGTACATGTAAATGCGTTTATATATGCAAACATATACGACATTCGTATGAGTATATACAAACACCAATTAAAATAAGATTTATTTAAAAAATGAAAAAAATGAAAACAATATTTTTATTTAAATAAAGAAATTGCACTTGCAATCATATATATATATATATATATATATATATATGCTAATGATACTAAGATCTTATGCTAACGAGCATATGCATTTAAAAATTTGGTAGAATCTTTATTCCGTAATAATATCACTTAAATACAGCAAGTGTGGATAATCGAGTGTTCAATTATATTGAAAGTATTCCAATTTAAACTAACATGCATTATTTTTCTCTTTAAGTTCATCATTATCAAAACGATTTTTCGTGCTTTTCATCAAATATCGCTATTCAAATCAAAAGAATGGAGTTCAATCTACCTGCTATATAGTTGGCATATGGCTCACCAGGAAGAGTAAGTTTTTAAATTATTTAATTAAATAAAATCGCAGATAGATACAAAATAAAATACGCATAGTAAAGTCTGCGTTGTAATATATCACATATGAGAAATTTAATACATTTGCATTTACATAATTACATATGCGCAGTCACATTTAACAAAATATTGCCGAAGTATAAGTGGCACTCATCGTACATTGCAAAGAGATTTAGTTAATTCTTTATTGTCCCAACTTCTTTGATATGTAGGAGTTAAAGGATGTATTGGAGAAAAGTATCCAAGAAAAATAAAGTAAAATTGGAAAAATATAGAAAAAATATAGGAATAGTAGGAAAAACAAATTAAAAAAAGGAAAAAATTCTTATAATTTCCAGAATTATAGAAGTTAATTTTAGTAATGGTTTGCAATTAAAATTATGAAATACACTTAGTCAGTATATTGATATTACATGTGTCGGCGCGACATTTATTACATTCCATTGTTCGCAAGAGAACTCATTAAAAAATACTAAATCGAAAAGGTAAGAATATTAGAAAGACATAACTTAAAATTATACGGGATAGTAGATAAAGAAAAATTCAATTTAATAAAGAAGGAAATATCGTATAAATTAAACCACATTAAGGATACAATAAATATTATCAAATGTATAAGTGAAAACAGAATACAAGACAAAAAAAAAGTAAAAATGAAAAGTAAAGACAAAGCAGAGTGGTAAATAAAAACAAGTATCCATAAACACCGGAGCCAGTTTGTATAAAAGAGAGAACTGAATTTATTATTTGTTATGAACTAATAGTTACCAATATTAAAATATTTGTGATCTGGTTCACAAATATAGATAATATATGAAATTGTTTCATAACAAAGAAACTATAATTTATCGAATTTTTCTATTCATAAAAAATTTATATGTGTGTGCGTATGTATGTGTTAGTGCGTACACATGCAGGCAAAAATATGTGTAACGAACTGAATTATATCAAATTTATTCATTAAGAATGTTTCTACAGTTTTAATTAGAGTTAAATTGATATTTCGAAATATAAAAATATATTTATTATTGTATAAATATATTTCTATTTATAGGTTGAGATTTTTCGTTGTAAAAAGTTGTTCGCATGTAAGATCTTTTTATACCCAAACCTGACGTTACAAGGAAAGAAACATAACTGATATAATGATTAATAAATTTGATAAACCTTTTATTATGATACTTCAACGGCATTAAAAATGTTTCATTTAGGCATCATAAATAGGACTACCTACTAATTATATACGAGTGTAGAATATCAAGTGCTTTAATATGCACTACAAAGAAGTTTGCATCTATCAAATTTGTAACAAATACTGTAAATTAATATTGAACAATGTTCGGAAAATAATCCCACAATTTGACTAGTCAGCCAAACGTGCAATAATTAACGTAGAACAATAAAACCCACTAGATGTTATGTGGGGTTGCCGGGCAAGTAAAGGGTGAATGCACTGATTAATAATTAACACATGTCTTTATTATTTCTATTTATTTGAATTGATTTACAAAAGGGTGAATTACAGACGAACTTTATATTTCTTGATAATCTTGTGGTGTTGAAATATATTTACTATGAATGAAGCAGGTTATAATCTATTGAATATTATCACTAAGAGGTTATGGTGATTGTATTACTATGAATGAAGCAGGTTATAATCTATTGAATATTATCGCTAAGAGGTTATCATGATTGTAGTGCTCTGATCGAACACTGGAATGCCATTGTGTTTATCTTAACACGTGTGTAGTTGCCTTTAAATATCGGTCGTAAGAGAGCCGAGATGGAGGTTATGCGAAGCTGTGCGCCATCTGTGGCTGGAACAACTTGCAGTTGGAGGGATTGCGAAGCCAATGTGGCGTTTATAGCTGGTCTTGTTCAAGAGTATGTCCGGGAAGCTTCCGTAGTTGGACTTTATCCGTCCGTCTTCTACATAAGCCGAGAAATCAAGAATGAGTACTAGCTGTAAGGACTTACTTGCAGTGTATCGTGATTTTCCAGTCTCTCTTCGATGGCTTGTTATTACGTTCCCTTGCAATGTTGCAACCCTTCAGTTCTTCCTTGTCTCCAAGTGAGACCACAAGTGGTCAGGTCCCACGCAATCCAGTCTTGATGAGATCAATTCAACTGTACACTAATTCACAATAGTGGAAAGAACTTATTATTAAAACTCAGCTAGCTAAACGACTCATCTCTCCGGTCCTCCTCCGTGAGAGTTGGTCGTGACTTATCCTTCACTGTAAGAAGTATTTGGAAAGAGTAAGTGAGGGTACATTACGTAGTCCCTTCTTAAAATGATTCACTGATCCCGCTCCACTTGGGATCCCTTCTTCCTTTATTAATTAACCAATCAGTGGTTGATCTTGGGTCGCACAATAGATTATGCACGCCTTCATTTCCACTTCCTTCCGGGCTCAGTTCCGAATTTGCTAATTGGGAAAGTGTCGGAAGGTGGCGAGCCTTTTCCATTGGTCACCTCTCTTTGGTTGCCTCATCCCTCTCTGGGACTTGGCTAGAAGAAGGGTCCGCTTGGGCGTGGTCAATTTTCCAATACGATCGACCAGATGTGGCATAGCCAAGAACAATGCAAGCATTGTCTTAAAGGCCGAGTGCGCACGTATGGTCATTGCATGTGTAGTACGTACGGGTTTTCGGTTGCAGTAAATATTTATACTCAATGCTTCACGCATATCTGATATTCGTTCTGAATGTACTTTGGGGTTCTCGCGGCAGTAAACCCATTATGTTCTACTGCACTGAGAGTATGAGCACGTTCCGCTAGAGTTTTCCAGATGTTTTATGACACTAGTACAAATAATTACGAGCAGGAAAGTTTTGAAGTCTTAAATACAATTTTCATGACATTACTTGTCAGATATTTTATTGCCTTACTAAACGGAGTTTCTTATTCTCAAACAAACAAATTTATCGAACACCGTTACTTTTTTTTATATATTTCTGTAGCTTATTCCCTTTATTATTTTCTGCTTTGCTATTATTCTTTTACTGTGGTTGTATTTTTAGCTTGTATTCTGTTTTTATTTTTTTTATTTTTCATTTACAAATACTAATTGTGTAATATTTTTATTGATTAATTTGACTCCAATTTTTTACATTTTCTCTGTATTTAAATCAACAAAAACTATTTGCATTTAGTATTTTTCTCCACGATTTTAACTTGTCCTACATCGAACGCATTTTACAGTATAAGTAAAGAAGACATTGAAGTCTTCTTCGCTTAAATAAGTTTTAGTATTTATTATTTACTAGTCTCCGCTTGATAATAATGGTTTAATACTTCAGTGTACTTTGACAGTATTGTGGTACTTGTCGAGACCCAGGGGGCCTTGTCTCCTCAATTCGGAGTACAGCACCGTATACAATGACGTCTGACAGAAGGCGAGTCGCCTCTTAATTCACTCAAGCAAGAATGCCCTTGTAGCTGGTGTCCCTTCGTGCACCTTCAGCCATTCGCGGGAGCTTTGCCATCGTATAGTGCCGAACGAGGCTGGCGCAAACGTACTTTCAATATTTGCCGCTCGAGGATATTTGAATATTTGTCGAGAATATTTGTCGCTTTCAATACATGGCTTCTCTTTCAATTAAATTCGCAGAAAATCTTTGTCTTACCTAATTCTGTGATCAGTGCGCAGGTGTTATGGTTTTTATTTTGTAATCACTCTTGGAATTCAACCAGCAATCTTGACTGCTTAAATATTTGTAAAATGTATTGGCTTCACTGTTGGCTTACTAGCTTATTTATGCAGAGTCTGGCTGAATTTAGTGCGCACATTTGAAGGCTTAGTTGTTCCACGGCTACTCTTTTGAGATATATCGACTATTCCATGGCGGTCCTTGTTAAGGCAGATCGTGATCCGTCCCATGGTGTCTTCACTGAGAGAGTTTTCACTAAGAGCGCTAGGCTTGTCGCGTGCGTCTTTAAAAGATGCGCACGGCAGATTACTTAGCTGGTAACAATGCATAGGTGTTGCTATGCCGAAAGTCTTGCATGACGTCAGAGACTAAGCTCTCGAACGTTCGAGAATTGAAGGGAAGCAAGCAACGGCTTTAAAATGATCGAGAAATTTCGGAATCAATGTTTACGATTTCGCGAGCTATAACTATTTCTAATTTCGGAGAATTAATTTTCTTGTAAAGTACTCCAATCCTGAACATTTACTCTAATTTAAAATAAAATTAATTCAATATTTGTAATATTTAGAATAATATTGACTATATTTATTTATTTTCACCAATCATTTTCACCAATCATTTTCACCAATACTTGATATCTCATCGCATAATTATTCCTTTTACATCTTTTAGCTTTTCTCTCTCTATCATTTTATAATTGTATTCTTTGTATTGTATATTGCTAAAGTAATAAAGATCAAACGATTATGTTGCTTTCTTACATTATTTAGAATCGTTAAATTTTTGTAACGAATATTTCAGTTACATATAAATCTAATTAATTATATTAAAAAGAAAAATTATATATTTTATGCAACCAATTCAAAATTAATGAATAATTTTGTTTAAATTATTTAAATAAATTATTAGATGCTTATTTATGAGAAACATTTTTAATTGCCATATTTTAGATAATAATGAGATCAATCAAATAATTTTATATGGTCCAATTAATTAATTTATTCGATTACATTATGTTATTCATATATATTTTAATAACAATATGAATATCGCGCATATATAAATAAAGCGAATACTTAATATTTAGTAACGAATATTTATTTTATTTTAATACTTAATTTTTTTATCGTTGTATAACTCATATAAATTAAAAAAATTTTTTAGCTAGTTACATTATATTATGTGTTTAAAATTAACTAAAAGACCACTAGATGTTATGTGGGAAAATGCGTGGGTAAGTGGAAGTGTTAGTAGAAAGTTCCTGATCCTCGTAACGTGCTGCTCTGAATGGCAGGTTACCCTCAGAAAGGAGAGGTTGTAAGGCTCTTACCACTTCTTCGAGTAGTGCCACGTGGTGAATCTGCTACTGCTTCATGCACTTGGGTACAAGCGACTTCTATTAAAAGTTAAGCTGAACACGGTATGGAACTGAAGGGGCGACGCAGAATTCTCGGGTCGCACGGGCTAAGATCGCCTTGGGCTTGTGCTGGCTGCTGGAGATACCATGTAACCTGCACTTTTCTAAAAAAAACAATTTGTATAACCTAGTAAACAACATTTCTTTTACGAAGATTAGAGACTAAACTTTCTTCGGACACAGCTGTTACGACGTTACTTTTTTTTCTTGGGATTTTAGCGTGAGTGTTTGAATATTGTCCTTCTTAAACAGTTCACTGAACCTGGTGTCAACTGAAAATCCTTTTCCTTTGTTTATTTCCAATCAGAGTGCGCCGCTTTTGGGCGACATAACTAAACATGCATGCCTCTATTCCCACATCCGATTCGTATATCTGACACTGTCGAAAAGTTCTCGCATAAACAGACTCGCCGCGTTTTTGTTAGCTAACAACAAAGATCATTTATTGCGCTTTCCGAAGTTCAATATTTTTCTTGAAATGATAGACGTTGGATTTTTTCCCCAACTAATAACATTCGCGAGATTCTTTGAATCTCGAACATTATGAATAAATTAATTTCTATATAAAAAAATTATATAAGTTTTGAAATGATAAAAACAAGACTGTAATATTTAATATTTAGATTTTTGTAAGCTTATATATTTTTTATTTTTATATTCTTCCATTGGAAAAAATCATTCTAAATTTATATAAATAAAGATGGAAAAAATTACACATGTTTACAGTGCATGTTGTAGTACTGTATAATTACTCAGTATATATATTTAAACTAGTATTATTATTGCTTGTTGAGATTATAAAACGTAGAAAATATTCACCTAATAAGAAAAGACTTATTTAATGTATTTAAATTATATTTTTAAATTATAAAAAATTACTATAAGTCATTATAAAATAAAAAATTACTATAAATACCTGTTACGGATTACAGCAATTTTACGCGGTAAACAAAGTGGGAGAGGTAAAGACACCTGTGCTTAGGTAGAAACATTTGCGCGCCGAGTCATAAACACAATTCTACGAAATTGGGAAACTTCACTACTCAAAATAATCGAAAATTACATTACAATTCCGACTAACAAGGGACGACGAACTCTCCAAGGCTAGATTCTAGTGACGTCCCTCTAACAATCAGCATGACAAGAGTGATCCAGAATTCATCGGAATCGCAAGCCTGTACTAGGATATTTAAGGAGACGCGCTTGACGCTCTCGCTCTCTTACTAGTTCAATCAAGCATTCATCAAGATCGGATCGCCGTCCTACAGATCGAACCCAGCTCAACGTAAGCTAAGCTAGTTTCGGTCACCCAACACTGCACAGATCGACTCCAGCCCAATGGAAGCCAAGCTCACTAGGTCCACCAACGCTCCAGAGATCGACTACAGTTCAACGGAAGCCAAGCTCACTCGGCTTACTAACGTAAGCCACGCTATTACACATGTTCTTACGTACCATCAATGCAACTGAGATCGACTCCACACACGTAAGTTACGCTATTACACACGTTCTTACGGATCACTAATACACTGCTCTCATCAACTAAGTAAACAGCAATACTAATACATGGTATACGGTATGAGGAATACTTCCACTCGTCAAGCAGTGACGTGACGTTACATCGTGCATCTCGCTAGCGGCAACGGCAAATCCACACTGCCTCTGTATCAGTGACGTCGCACAGGCACCCCTCACTCAGGCCGCTACAGCTCTTCTCGCCAGCGGCAAGGGCGGAACCATCGCTGCCCCTTATCAGCGCGAGTCTCCCACCACCACTACAAGTTCATAACTACGAGTAGGAGAATCAAGCACCAAGCTACCAAGAATACACTTACAGGATTCTTGTTGCTCATATTAATTGAAGAAACTCTCATCTATTCATAGTATCATACATTCAATTCGACATCCATAGACCACTGACTATTTATTATATTTATTATATTCAATAAAGGGAAAGACACTACATTCAAAGGCAGTGTTGAATTATTGCATTGTCCCTTTCACTTGCCAGTAAGCCTCCATCCACCATCACAGGGAGGCTTTTAGTCTGATCCCAGACAGTACCATAACATGTAGTTATTTATATCTTTATATCATACATTAAGTTTTTTCATTTTTGAAATATTTATGTATATAATATGTGCCATAATGATACAATGTTTACCATTCCTATCATACATTTGTAATTTACATTTTATAAATACTGTTAATTGTCTTAATCATGCATAATTTAAATCTAAAATATTTAACATTTTTTATTTATTTAATACTATGTAATATTTATTCGTTTTACTTATTATATGTAATATGTACATGACATACTGAATTACTTGATAACAGAACTATTAAGGTATTAAAGTTTTTATTTTATAACTATATATTTAAAATTATTAATATAATAATTAAATTGGATATATGATTATATATATATACATTAATGAATAATTAAAATCTGAGTAGATATATTTTTTATTTAAATTATATTTATGAAATTTTTTTAAGTAGTGTGAAAAGTTGAAATATATTTTATAAATAAAGTAACAGCTCGTGAAATACTGAAATTCCAAATCATACTCTACTTTTCAAAAATGTTTATATATAAATCTTTTGCCTGTGGAGTACATGTAGTTTAATTTGTAATATACCGAACAACTTGTATGTATTTTAATTTAATTTAAAGCTTTTAGTAAATATAAAGAGCAATAATAATAATAGTCAATGACTATATATTCAAAGATGGTTGAGCTTCTTATGGTTAGAATTGGCGCCTTTTATTTGTAACAATTTTTGGAACCGCATAATTTGGAGTAGTTCAATTAGCATTCTACAAATGTATAGGAATAATAAAAAATTTTATATTTTTATATTTTAAGCATCATATTATTTATTTAGTGTGTTTAAAAATATAGTGCATTAATGATAATTATATTTTTGGAAATTGTATCTTTTCATATAATATTTTTGTATTAGTTTGATTAAGCAAATATAATAAATACAATGCATTTTTGTATGGCCCAACGTTTACTACCTCTGCATTTTAGAAACTATACATTCGTCCTATGTCTGAAATGCATGAGCAGTCCCGTTAGCAATGATTTAAATTACGCGATAAAGTTATTTATAGAAGTAATAATATAAAAGATCCAAATAATATTTATTAATAAATAATCTTATATTATAAAAGTTGTAAGTAAACTTTTTTTAATTATCTTAAAATTAACCAAAAATATATAACTATATGGAATATTTATTTTATAATATTAAATAAAAAATAGTATTGTCATTAATAAAGAAATTATTTTATAATTTTTTCTTGGATAATATATTGCTATTACTGGTTTGCACTGTAAATTTGATATGAATTTGCATGTGTTTAAAACAACCAATAAGATTAGATTTCTAATGCGCATATTGGAGGGCGCACATCACATTTTCTATTGAGATGAAATCTGCGCATATAAAATGAGGGTTGGACAATAATATCGAGTCTACATCTTGTATATTTATGAAAAAGTATGCACCAAATTAATCTATGATTGAAGTGGATATTTGTAACCTTACATCTTTATGTCTGAATATTTAAATTAATATTATGTTATTTTATTTAATATTTAATTTCAAATTATTTGTAATGAGTTTTTATTTAATATTTTAAGCACTTAAGTATTTTCAGTGATTTATTCAATTCAACTAATGGCTTATCAAACTTTTCGTCAAGAATATCTGCATATGCCAGTTGTTACAAGAGCATATACAACAGTTTGTGTTCTTACTACACTTTCTGTCGTTAGTTTCTATTTATTATATTAATTTTTTTCTAGTATTTCTTAGTATGATATGTTTGTTGGTCAAGATTGTATTATAGTTTTCATTTTTCATAGCTTGAAATTAAGTTCTAAAATGGCAGCTTTTATTTTTTAATATATGGATATATAATAACTTGTATGTAGGAATACTATTTTTTTTAATATTTCTTTCGTATTCTGTAGTGTATATCTTATATTTATTCATAAAATATTTACATAATAAAAATTAAATAATAAAATAATTGATATTTAATTTAAAGCAAGTTATAAAAATTTGTTGCAAATCATAAAAACAAATTGTTTAATTTGTTTAGGAATTAATATTCATTTTCATTATTATGTTAAAATGTACATTAATTAAAAACTGCATCCAGCAGGATTAGTTATATATGTATGTATGTATATGTGTGTGTGTTTCTGAGTGTGTGTGCTTGTATCTTATAAATTTAAATACTTTTAACTTTCAATAAGTGAATATAATTTTCATAAATTTTAAATTAAAAGGTTTCATTTTTATGTAAAATGTTTTTGTTATTGAAAAATTTATAAAAATAATTGAAATAAATGAAAATATTTACATAATCATAAACTTGAGATATATATATTCATTGAACATATATTATAAAATGCTTGTTAATACTTTTAGTTTTGAATATTTTAATACAGAAATTCAAAATAGAAATTACAAAAACGATTAAATATAAAATTTAATGGGTTTTTGATGAATTATCATTTAAAATATATATATATTGATAGCTTTAATATTATTATATTAATTCATACTAATTACTAGCTATGGATCATTTTTGTATTAAAATCTAAAAAAGTTTATACAAAAATCTACTAAAAAGTAAAAGTATTAGAAAAATATCAAATATAACTAATATGAATAAATATTTTTGAATCACAAATAACAATTTAATTTATTTTTTCTTGAGTTTTTGTTTATATTTTAATTAGGTATCATAATATATTTTTTAATATTTTATTCTCAATTAATAAATTTTATTTTATTCTAAACAGTTCAATAAAAAACAGTTTGAATGCATATATATATATAAACTAATTTTAATTAATTTAATTTAATTTAAAATTAATATATAGTTATTTGGATATAATTACTTAATCTCTTATAAAAATTCAATGATTCAATGTTAATATTGTTCAGGCATTAATCTCAATTTGTATTTATATTTTAAGTTCCTATGAAACATCTAAATTATTTTAATTTATTCTAACAATTAATAATTTATATAATTATTTTTAGCAATTAGACTTGGTTTCACCATTCCAACTGTATTTTAATCCTATACTTATTATTAGACAATACCAGGTATTTAATAGTAAATGATTCCAATTAAAATTTATCTCTAATACATTTTTATATATGTTTTATGTGTTTGTTTACTTAGCTATGGCGTTTGATCACAACATTTTTATTTTTCGGAACTATTGGATTCAACTTTTTTTTCAATATTATATTTACATACAGGTATTGTCGTATGTTAGAAGAGGGATCATTTCGTGGAAAGACAGCAGATTTCGTGATGATGTTTATATTTGGTGGTATCTGTTTGATTGTATCCTTTAAAAATTATAAATATAATTTAAAACATCATTCTTTTAATTAAAATATGATCAATCATAAGCGAAATTATGTGTATTATATATTATTGTTTTTTGTATCTTTATAATCAAATAATTCTATATTAAATGTTATTGTAGCTAATGTAAGTTGAAAAATTGTTCTGAATGTACGCAACTTGTTAACTTAATATTTGATAAGAATTAATTGAATCAATTAAGATATTAATTGTAGATTTTCCATATTTAATTAAAATCTGAGTGTATTATATTTATTAAGATATGAATTTTGAAGTTTTGATGCAAACTATAAAATTATAGTTCATATATTAGGGATATTTTTTGCAACCTCGCACTTTCGAATGATAAAAATATTTTTATATATATTTGTATAAACAAAAAATTCTATATCTTTACAATTTTTTCTGTATAGATTTTATTAGTTTTTATTTATTACAAAAACAGTGCTGAATGTATTGCAAAAACTTTGTGGTATTAATAAAGTAATTTTGTCATAGTATATTTCGTTAATATTGTTTAAAAAAATATTAAGTAAATGCTACACGAAGGAAAAATTTAAAAAAATATATAAACATTGAAATTTAAACTAAATTTATATTTTTGAATGCTACTCAGAAAAACTTCCATTTTCATAAAATATATCGATTGTAGATTATATTAGTAAAATATTGAAACTTGGCTAAAAAATATGTATTGTAAATGTAAGAAAATTGTTATAATTTTTAAATAGTTAATTATAAAGAATGAAGAGAAATATATTTAATTCCATATTTAGTAAATTAACAAAAATCACAAAGAAAAGTGTATAAAGTAAGTTTAAAAAGTATATAAAAAATGGTGGTCAAAAATGTATTAGTGATATTTTGAAGGCTGTTTTTACATCTTTAATGCCTTGATTAAAAAAATATTATGTTAAAAAATAAGAAAAAAAAATACAAGAATGTAAGATTGAAAGTTTACATTAATCCATAGAATTTGTAGTGAATTTACTAGAATGCATTGAATCAATTTATAATAAATTTAATTCACATTAATTTAATAACAAAAAAAAGAAAAAATGACTTTGAGTGTAACCAAAAGAACTTGTGTATGTCCATGTACTTTGTTTATGCTGGATATATGGAGATATAATACAAGATAGAAATTTTCATAGACAGCATCAAATAAATAATTATGAGGTAGAAGAAAGATAATTTTTTCTTCTCGGAATTAATAATTCATTACAGGTAAGAAATAGTATTGTATTCATATGCCAGAATTGAAAATTTGTAATACATTTTTGTAGTCGTCCGTTATGATAGAACTATACTAAATGAAAATATTTTTATTAAAATTTATTATTTTATTTATATATTAATTTATATATAATTTATAATTTAATTTATAAATTATAATTTATAATATATATAAATATAATTTATAAACTTATAAATTTATTATATAAAAAAATATATTTATTAAAATTTTCTTCATACAGTGTTGAAATTAATTTTTTTGTTTATTCTAGTCAAGAATTTTTATCTCTTAATATATGAACCTAATAGCCAATGTCGGCTAAAAATCGTAAATTTAAAATTTTATTGCAACAATTTTTGTTTATTACTAAGCATATAAAAATGAATTTGTTAAAAAAAGCTTGTTGTTTTTCACTTTTTTAATGAAATTATGTAAATCTTTATTGAAAGTATTTATGAATAATAAAAAAGAAATACGATTTTTACAAAAAATTTTCTAGCAATTCGTTATATATCAAATTTTAAAATATGTAATCCACAATAACGTTAGGAAATTAATAAATTACTTAATTATTGAGTAAATAAATTATTTTATTTATTTAATATGAAAAAAATACATTTATTTTGGAAAAGTAGGATATTACACCTTTTAATTGAAAAAAGTACTTATATAATAAAATAAAATTTATTTGTTCAACCTTCTAAACAATTTTTTTGTGTTTTTGTATAACAAAACTGTAAGTTTATAGTCAATAAATTAAGTAATAAATCGACTACATTCTAAATTTGAACACAAATGTTATAGAAATAAAATCAATTTTTTTTACATGAAGTTTAAACACTAGTGAGCAAGTGTATTAATTAAAATCAAAAGTCAAATATAAAATTGCAAGAGAAAAATTTGTAATTGATTGATAATAAAAAATAATTTTAAGCGTTTCTATTTATTTTAGAAAAAAAATCTTTTTTAGTTGCTTTTATTTATTTAAATAAATAATATTTAAACAAAAAAAATCTAAATTTGCTACTAAAGTATCTAAATGATCTTAAATAAAAAAACATTTTATTTTTGAGAATGATCTGGAGCTAACTAAATTTTTATGTGTTCATGTTTTTTTGTAAATCATGAATAAATTTTGCACATCTTTTTAACAATTAATTTTCTATAATTTTTTAAGTTAGTAGTACTGATTTTTATAATTAAAGTTTATCTAAAAAATATTAATATGTTTATGTGATATATAAATTTTAATAAACAGTTTGTATAAGTAGTAAAATTAAATATAGGATCTAATATAAGTAAAATAAGTTATGATTTACTAGATTAACAATATTTAAATAATGTTTTAAATATTATATTTTTGATAATAGATAAATATTTGATTTAATAATATATACATAATTAATGGAGTTGCATTAATTTATTTTTAATCTTAAACCCATATTGTATAATTCTTTGTTTTTTTAAATATTGTTTAAAGTTTTACTGTTGTAAATAATATGATACACAATTCATTTAGTATTTATCCAAATTATTTTTACTTAATTTATGCAATTGATAAAAGATATCAAGTAACAGAGTCTATATTGTATTTCAACTTTTTCGTTATTTAAAAAGTGTATAAAATTTATGATTGCTGGAGTAATTTATTTAATAAGTTAATTTATATTTTGTTATAATTTCAATGTATTAAATTGATTTAAAATAATTGGGAAAATATATATTAATAATTTAAATGAGATATCAATGTAATTTGGTAGTTAAATTGAGTTAGGTAAGTTAACTAACCATAAAAATTATATATATAAATATTTATGCAAGCTATTTTAAATATAATTAAACGGAAATTAAGATAATATTACTTAGTTTTAGAAAAATGTGAGTTATATATATAAATTTAGTTTACATTTTTATATGTTTAGATGTAAATTTTATTAGATAATTAATGTTTCTTTTAATATTCTTTATGTATATATGCACCTGCTCAAATTAATTATTTGTGATTCTTAGAAAAATAGATGCTCGATTATAATTTTGCACCACTTTTTCTAATATTTCATTTATTATGTATACCTTAATTTTTTCAAACATTTACATTTTTCTCAATTAAAATATTTATAATAGCATTGTTTTTTATTTAAAAATTTACTGATGCAACAATTTCATATTATAATAATAAATGTTTTTTTTACATTCTATTTACACATTAATCTATCAATAAAATATTTTTATATTTTGTTCTTATATATTGAAGTAAATTAAGACCTTATATCTATAATTTTCTTCTATGTTTATAACAAATAATTAACATTTATCAATAATATAAATATTAATCTATTATATCAAAATATAAATTTTTCAGATAAAAATATAAAAGAATTCTGAATCATTTTTAGATATTTAATTTAAAAAAGATTTTATAATAAAATTTGTTAAAATATTTAATAAATGGTAAGGATGTTTTAAAAGTTTCTTATTGTATTCTCAAAAATAAGCTGCTTTGTTATTTAGCGAAGTAAATTAGAAATTCATAAATTATAAAAATTATTTCAAATGAGAATACTTTTAATTTTTCATTTAGATTTTTATAAATTTGAAGTATATATTTACAAAAGTTAAATAAATGTTTTATATAATATGGAGTGTTAAGGCAATAAAGCAATAAAAAAGTATATTTCGATAATTTTTTTCAAATTATATAAAATTGATATAAAATAAATTGTGATTTTTAATAGTTTTTAGATTGTGTAATTTATAATATATATTATTACACATGCATATAATATTACAATTTTGGTATGAACTACGTCTGCTAAAGATGTAGATAATTGAACGGATTATTCGTTTCTGATGTATCGTGTGTAAAATTTTTCGAAACATGATTTCCAAAGACGATTTAAAAAGAACTGCATAAATTTACGAATATTTTATTATAATTAATAATACATACTTCTATTGTATATTTATCTCTCATTGATAAAGATGAACTATATATTTGAAACCTACAGCAATGTGATTTTATTGCGTATCTTTCGAACATCACGTATAAGTACTAAATTAAACTGATACTGTATAGCAAAATCTTTTAATATATTTGTGATAAATTTAAGTTTTTTTATATTCAACCATGTAATATTTATAGTTGATTCATAATATATTGCGAGTTTATTAATAATTTTCTCAAAATATTACTTTTTGATCATTTTGTTCGTATTTTTATTACATATTTTATGCTCAATAATGTATTACCGCTTTTAACAAGTTACTTTTTCTTTTATTATTCATTTTTTAATGTATTTTTAATAGTTTTAATACTATTATATAACATTTCATTAAAACGTTTAAGTTTAGCAGATACTATGATAGATAATTTTTTAATTATTTATGTATTTTTTAAATAAATACTTATAATTGTGTTTATGATTGTCATCAATTTAATTTACAATTGTTATTTTTTAATCATAATTTGAAATTATATTTAATTTTATGGGTTAATACATAGGTTTCATATAATATTATTAATAATATCATTTTATTTAAATAACTATATTTATGACAAAATTTAGTTATATTTTAATATATTTAAAAACCTATTTTCCTTATACAGTAAACAGATTTTTGCCTTTTTTATGAATTTACTATTTCTAGGGCATGCTTTCACAATAATGTTAGTTTATGTTTGGTCTAGAAGAAATCCTTTAATAAGAATGAGCTTTTTTGGCCTTCTAAATTTTCAGGTATTAATATTATTTACTACAGATCATATTAAAGCTTATTAATATATTTATTTCAGTTAAATTAGATAACATTTATTCGTTTTAGAATAATTTCGTAATTGTAACTAGTTTTCAACTGATTTTGCTTAATAGTTTTCAATCAACTTTAGTAATATAAACATTACACAATAATAAAACAAATTTGAATTTGCCTTTTGTTAATATTAAATTTATATATTTTATTTTAAATATATAACTTTATATAGAATGAGTTATAATTATAGTTTAAGAAATTTCTTAGATAAATTATGTAAATGTATAATTCCAAACTCAATTTTTGTAATAAAAGTAGATAAATAAAGTGTGAATCCTTACATAGTATAATTAAATTGTTTCGCATTATTTAATATATATTGAAAGTCATTTGTATTCTACAGGAAAAATAAAATTTTGTTGGATTTCGTGCACTACTGAATTCACTTATCTTTCAGGGAAATTAGACAGTTGGTTTCCTACTATATGTATCTTTAACGTTACTTGGACTAATATATTACTAGTATAATTTTAACTATGCATCCATAATATACCTCATTACCTAAAACTTTAGTAAGTTAAAATATTTGTTTTAAATATAGTTGTTTACATAGTGAATAGATAATCGGCGGTCTTCATATGTGTTTGATTTAAATCAAATTTTAGTACAATTTTATGACATAAGTGAATTATTCTTGGATTTAATTATTTATAAAGCATTTCTTACAATATATAGATCGTGATATTTACTTACATTGCATTATTATCTATATTTCAGTTATCTGGTTCTGTCTGTAGCAATTAAAACTTTTCATTAACTAAGTCAACCTTATCATCTGTGTTTTTCAAGCTTCTCATTTTACGATGATTAATGTATATTTAATTTATTACATTTTATTTTAGTAATGTCATTGGTACTATTATTTTAAATTATTCTATTACATTTTGAAAATGAAACAGTCTATTCAACATTCTTGTTAATCGAATCAGTATATCTTTCAAATATAACTTTTTTTTTGTATTAACATTTGAAGAAATACTCAGTACTATATATATATATTTTTTTTTAATCGCCTTTATTATGTCATTATTGAAAGTATTAAGAATTATTATATTGTTTAACTGAATTTAATATAGAAATAAAAGTAATAGAAATGTATTTTCAGAAAATTCTAATAAGTTTTGTTCGTTATTGGAGTTTGGCAAATCGAAAACAATAGTGGTATTGTATTCGCATCAAATATCAAATAATTGGCAAAAAAATTTTAGAAATATAAATTGACATAAAAAAATGACATGCTGTTATTTAAGACAAAAATAATTAGGGCATTTTTAATTTGTGTACTTTTTATGTCAGTGATTTAACTATTTTCAAGCAAAATCATTAGTTTTACGACGGTTCAGATTGGTACCGCTCAATAGTGAGATAATATTCAAATTATATTTTCATACTATTATTAATAAGATTTAATACATTAAAAACAATAATAGTATAATTTTAATGAATATTCTTTCGCATATTCTATATACTTTTTATGTGATATCAATTCAAATTAAATTAGTACAATATATCGGGATTTATAAATTACAATAATTAATTCGATATATTAATAATAATAATTTTAGGCTCCTTACTTGCCGTGGGTACTTCTTGGATTTTCAGTCTTAATTGGAAATGCAGTATGGGTAGATCTAATTGGAATGGCAGTGGGACATATGTATTATTTTGCAGAAGATGTTTTTCCTCAACAAATTGGTGGATTTCGAATACTTAAAACACCCTATTTCCTGTAAGTAGATTGAACTATCTTTATGTTGAAACTTGTAGTATAAATATATATACAATATATTCTGAATAATTCTCCATTGACTGAATTAGAAATATTTGATTTTGCTGTCAAAATTTTCATCAATTAATAAATATAATCTATAATTAAATATAAAAAATTATTAATTCTCGTAGGCTAGTTAAAAGAAGATTATACTTTTATTTGGGATGTTAATTACTACGAGTGACGCAAACTATATTATGTATAGTTACTAGTTTTGACGATTATATAATAAACCAATAAAGAGAATAAATAATAAATTAACAAATACATAATGTTTTTATTGTCTAAAAAAATCATGTCTCAATTATTACTATCTGTTATTTATAATTGATATTACTACAATTTTTCATTTTGTTTACTATGATATTATTATTTGATAAAAATGTAATTTAAAATTAGTTTCATAATACTTATCAGTATTCAAAAAGAACTATTTGATTAAAACAATTTTTTACTCTGTCACAATAGAATGTATATAGCGATATATAATTTTTTAATTTTATTTTTAAAACTAGTTGATTCTATCATGGCAAATGATGATTTTAAATACTTAGATGCTTTACTAATTGTATTTGTTTGATTGTCATGACTTGTTAAATAATTACTTATAATATGTAAACATTCTTAGAATATTGGCAGTTTACTGACCAATTACTAAATTACTATTTACATCGTATCAGAAAATATTTGAGATGACTAACTCACCACACCACAATTCATGTGAATTCAACTCGTCTTTTATAATGAAGAAAATATGTAAATAATTTTATTAGATTTTTTGCATAGGAAAAAAAATGTCTAATAAAGAAAGAATAACAGTTTAGTTTTATTATAATTTACGACTATACATAAATTTAAATGATATTAATATCCAACTTATCTTAAACAATATTATAATTAATTTTTATCAATAAAACCCTTTTAATTAATAGAAACTAGTAGGATCTGCTAGCTCAAACAATTGTAAGAAATCTTTTGCTGCTTATCTCATATTCATCTCTTTTATAATACTTTACAAACGTTTATGCTCATGTCAAAAACATTCATGTTTTGGGTATGAAAGAATGACAATAAAACAAATAAAAAGGAAAAATGTGTTATGTAAAAAATTGTATTCAACAACTTAGTGTTAAATCTTTTATATCAATAATAATGAATAATCTATAACAATTCTTTAATAAATTAATAATTCTTGTTTAAATATACTGATTATATTGTTTTTACAGAAAAATTATTTTCGATACTCATAGCAATGATTCTGAAGATACTCCACTGGCAGAAGATAGGCCTGGAGGATTCAATTGGGGCCAAGTACCAAATATTCAGTGATTGATTTATAAAATCTTATTTATTATTTCAAGCATAGATACTTAAATATTTAAATAAATTTGATAAATAGAATGTACATTATTAATTATATTTGCATGGTAACGGTAATTTAATAATTAAATGGATGTTAACTAACCTCATATAAATACTATCAATTTTAATTTTAAGGCCACACTGATATTTTAGAATATGTAAATAAATAAACGTAATTATGTTATTTATAGGTTTCATGCATTTTATACTATGTTATTATTTTTTCTGATCAATATATGAGTACTAAATAAAAGTATTTCTACATATTTGTATACATTTAATTCATACTTATATTGATTAATATAATTAATATAATATAATATTAATCACACAAAATTTATTATAGAAAAAATATGGACCAAATACTTTGTAATTTATAAATTTTGTAGGGATATATATGTATATATATATATATAGGGAGATTAGTTGATATCATTTGATATACAGGAAAGTATTCAGAACACAACTTAGTTATTAATTCTTTCTTATGATAGTATTAATTATCTAATTTTAATCTACGCTCTAATTTATTTATTAAGCATTGTTAGGTGAAGAAAAGAGTTTATCCCAGAATTAATTCATGGGTAATTTCAATGATGCATGATAGTTAAATTTAATTATAATTATTTCAAAGTAAAATCATAACTAGGAGGATGCAAAGTTGAAAGTAAAGTTATATAAGGTGTGTATGCGTGTACTTAGTCTTAATATATTAAATGGAATGCAATGGAATAGTATATATATATATATATATATATATATAGAGAGAGAGAGAGAGAGAGAGAGAGAGAAAATCAGTAAGAAAGATCATTCTAAATATTAAGGAACACTAAAGTTATGAATTTAATTTTTTGTCTAAAATAAATGATTGCAATATATATATTAATAACAACATATAATGAAATTGTAAATATGTATAATACTTTTACATAATTCGCTGTTATTTATAGACTTAGATTAATTAGTAGTTACATTTATTTTTGATTTGTCTATTATGTATAATATAACAAATTAAGATTTTCTAAACTAATGAAAAAAATATTTTATACAATAGTTTTAACTACGAATAATTTATTTTTTGAAGATTTATATATTTAAGTATACACCTTTTTCTGTGTTATGTTTATTTATTTTTTATATCTAATATCTCAATATTTGTTTATTATTTTCCAATTTAGTTCCTATTTGATTATTTATATATAGTTCTCTATTGTTCGAGATTGCGAGAACCTTTTCTAATGCCATAAAATATCTGGCAAAACAACTTCATTAAATCGTCATAAGACTTCTGAAAATTCCTGCTCATTAAACATCTGTTCGCTGGTGCCCAAGCGCACGAAGCAGTAGCAGCTTCACCACGTGCCACTATTTGAAGAAGTTGTAAGAGCTTTATAACCTGTCCTTTCTCACGGTAACGTACCATCAAGGGGCACCACGTAACGAGGATCAAGAACCTCACACCTCCAAACGAAGTGCACACTGACGCCACGTGCTACCGCCACAGAGCAACAAGAGGTCACCTATTGACTTCAATAAGAATCATCCGTGTATTTGAAAATAGACAGAATGAACAGCACTAAAACAGTTGTGTTAAATATTGAATCAATGCGCTAACCCTTCCATTTGCACACGCATTCTTCCCACATAATATCTCGTGGTTCTTTAATTAATTCTAAACAATTTGGACCTTCGACCCGGATTACCAGACCTTGGTGAAGCAAGTCGGATCATCGGACACATTTTGTATACCTATATTTTCATTACCCGTTCGATTTATCTATGTATTTATCTTTTTAAAGATATCTTTGAAAAGATTATAATATATATATTTCCATTCTGAAAATTCTTGGAATCTTGGCTTATTTCTTTTGTAATGAATTAAATAATTAAAATGAATTAATTAAAATCAAATAATTAAAATCGCTAATTTAAATCATTGCATATTTTAATTGTAATAAAAAAACTAATTAATATCTTTATGTATTATATTATATCTTGGTATATATTTCATCATATTAACATAAAATCCTTTTTCTAATTATATATTTATCTTTTTATTTATTATATTAGTTTTTTTATTTTAAACCTAATTATATCCATTAATATTAATTTGTTTATATATATATTTAATTATTTAACTTCTCATTTAGCTTTTTATCTATATTTGTTTATGAATCTCTATTCCATTAATGTTTTTTAATTATTAATATTTATTATATTTATGTATCTATATAGAAAAGGATTTATTTCTCTAAGCATTTATCTCTTTATCATTTTACCTGTTTCTCCATTTACCAATTGTATTTCTTATATTTGTATGGTCTAGTAATAAACATGTTTTTTTTTTTTTCAGTTTGTCAATGTATCTATTTGTATGCACATGTATATTATTCAAAAAATAATTCCACAAATCTGACTCGTCAGCTAAACGTACAAAATCAACTTAGAACAAAAAAAAAACCGCTGGATGTTGTGTGGGATTGCTGGGCAAGTAAAGGGTTAATTTACTGATTCAATAATTAACACATATCTGTATTATTGCTGTTTATTCCATTTATTTTACTTTATTTCCAAGTTGGAATCATTAACCATGGTGAAATTACAAATAACCCTTATATTTCTTAATACTCTTGTAGCTTCAGATATATCCCTTCATTGGAGAACTAGGGAATAATCAATTTCTCATTCTCTGCATATACCGGTGAGATTATGATTTACTGTAAAAATAAATAGGTTATAATCTATTGAATATTATCACTTTTTAGGTTATGATAGTTGTAGTGCCTCGATCGAACACTACAATCTTATTGTGTTTTAACTTAACACGTGTGCAGTTGCCTCTAAATAATGGGTCGTGTAAGAACCTAAAATTAGATGTTATGCGGAGCTGTGCGCCACCTGTGGCGTCAATAACTGATCGTTGTTGCGATGTGCTCTTACAGTGTGGCGCGAATAGCTGTTTGTTGGAGGAAATGAAAATCCACTGTGTGGCGTCTATTGCTGGTCTTTAGAGTATGTTTGGGAAGCTTCACTAATCGGACTTCAGCCGTCCGTTTTCAGAGTAAAGCCGAAAGATCAAGAATCAGGACTAGCAGTAAGGACTTACTCGCAGTGTAACGTGATTGTTCGAGAATGCGAGAACATTTTTCCTTTTTGTCAGTGCAATAAAACATCTGGCAAGTAACATCGTAAAATTTGTATTTAGATTTCAAAACTTCGCTTGCTCAAAATTCGCACGCATTAGTGAAAAGCATGCGGCAGAGGAAATGAGAGATCTGCTCATCATGAAGACCCAGAGACGACTAGGCCCTTAATTAAGTATTACGTATAGTCCCTCGACTGAGTCTACGATTAGTCTTCCTAAGTAGTATCAATTACATCAAGAACAAACAGAAATCACGCTTCGCGCCAATCAACGCTGATAGCAGACGCAACCCGTAGCAGTTCCTTCGTGACGTAAGAGTCTTAAAAACTCTCACTTCTCAAGGAACAACTCTGAAGTACGCCAGTGCCAGGATTAAGATACGCTTGCTACGACCCGAGTATACTCTCTACTAATAATCGTTGCGCATTGAGTGCCCACCTTGTCGACCATAACCTCCACAAACACATGCCCATGCGCACGGAGAACAGTCGACAAACCCCGCTTCACGACATTCAGCGCCTATAGCAGACGCAATACGCAGCTGTGTCCTTCACGAGGTAAAAGCCTTTCAAACTCTTACTTCCAACTAATTAGATTGCAGTAAGCCAATATCAGGACTAAGATACACTTGCTACGACCCGAGTATAATCTCTACTAACAACAGTTGCGTGTGTCACGCTACTATAAACCTTAACCCAACTAAGCATGTGCTCTCACAACAGCGCAAGTGTCGGCGAATCAAACATCGCGCCATTCTGCGTTCATATTCAAACCATCACGCTCCATAGATAAGTGTACGTTTGCTACCGCGAACACAATCCACCACAAGAGTCATTTCAATAATTAATAATAGTAATACTAGTCAAGCCGTGCAATCGGATAAATAACAGAATAAACAACATATACACCAGCCATATTTATATTGAATTATTACAATATCCTTTCCACTTGTGACCTTTCATCGCTATCACACAACATGGTAAAACAAGCCGGAAAGGCGAGTACATATTGTACACATACACAACAACTTTTGGAAAGTTCGGGCTATTAAATCGCCAACATTTGTCACCCAAACGTTGAGAAATGAATTTAAAATGTTCGGAAATTTATGACTCAAATTTTTCGTATTTAAGGCCATTTGTAGCCATTGTTGTTCCATATATACACAACAAGTTTTGGAAATATCAGGCTATTAGGTTGCCAATATTTGTCACCTTAACGCAAAGAATGAATTAAAAATGTTCGGATGTATATTAATTAAATCTTTCGTACTTAAAGCCAATTGTAGCCCTACTGTCCCGTACATGCACAAAAGTTTTCTGGAAAGATCGGGCTATTAGGTCACCAGTATTTGTGGCCTAAACGCAAATGAATGAATATAAAATGTTCGGAAGTTTATGACTCAAATTTTTCCTACTTGAGGCCATTTCTAGCGACTTTTGTTGCATACATGTATGTTCGATTTTAAAGGCTTAGTTTATGGCTCGAATTACCAATTCAATAGTTCAGTGGATCAGACTCTCGGCAGGATAACTTTAAAGGAAATAATAAGTGAATGGACTGAAAAATATGTATTTTAGTAAAACAATGTTTATTATTTGTTAATAATTGTAGTATTAATACTGCAATGTTGTGTAGAGAGAAGATTATTATATTGAAGTAATGAGGGTGTGTCCTTGTAGTCTTGATTGTCGTAGACTCTATTGATATTACTGTGTATCTAGAAGTTGAGGTAATGCTGATGTAGTAAATATCAGCTGCTGTAGTCAGTCAATCATGCTCATGACATAGCATGAGAAGATGGTATTTGAATCAAGTATGTCTTCTATATGAAATAACTATACTTCATATAGTGTAAGATGTTTAGTGGTACTTGTTGAGTAATCAATTATGTCTTTAAATAATTTTAGGGGCAGTAGAAGGGCTAGTGACACACAAGAGTAATTACCTATAAGCTTTCGAGCTTTCGAAGGATTTAATAATATATATTTATGGTCGTTTAGTCGATATACTATTGTCTGGCCTTGACAATGAACTTGATTTGTTGCGTCAATTATGTCGACTGTTTCAGGGAATGCACGATGATGAAGGATTACTTCGAGAGAGCGTGCTCTATCATTTGTCGGCTGTTTTGGGCCTGTGCAAGATCGAAACGTTGGTTCGACCGAGAGAATATGAAATTGCCCGATTTATTCTTGTGCGAGGTGTGACTAGCTTATTTATTAATATAAAAATGGTACCTTGAAAACTGCTGACAAAGTGTGTTGATTGCTGCGTAATTAATGTCCCCTTTGATTACTAATCCATTGGCTTCACTGTAATCACTGCCGATCTGCTGATTTCTTATTCTTATGCACACGTGTATTTTTAACTAGGCTGCCGAATATATGGCCACGTGTCGTCTTCACGGTATAATAAAACACTGAGCGCCAATTACACTTGAGTGAGCGCGAAGTGACATTACAATGAGCATATGAGCTTTCTGAATACATGCACGAACCGAAGGCTTGATCGTTCCGTGGCGGCTCTGCTGAAAATACCGACCGTTTCATGGCGGTACTGCTGAGGGCAGATCGAGACCCGTGTGCCATGGCTTCTACTGATAGATGATTAAATCGGTTCACTGCGGTCGGGTCACGGCAAGATGTTAGCCGCCAGCGCAGTTGAGCAAGGGTGGTTCGGCAAGAGAGTCGATCAGCGAGAGCGGGAGGCGCGCCGCGTACTTGCCTTATATATCAACGCGGCGGCTCACTTATCTGGCAACAAAGCATCGTCGTTGTTGCACTAATTCTTATACGAGCCGTAGAAAGAAAAATCTAGAAACGTCGAGAATTCGACGAAAGAAAAGTAGGGCGTAATAGTTTTGTATGATCTTATAGTATATTAGATTTCATATCGTAAAACTTGCTCGGACTTGCCGAGTTTTGTTTATAAACATTCGCCAGAGTGCGCGTGCCGTGCCCTGTACACGTGTATGACTCACTTTTTCTTAAATTCGTGGAACTGCATCAATCCCGAACATGTACCTAAGGTCATTTGTCGTCACTGCTGTTTCCCAAATGCACAAAAAATTTTGGAAAAATCAGGTTATTAGGTCGCCAGCATTTGTCGCCAAACTCTGAGCTATTACCTAAAAATGTTCGAAAGAATATACTCAAATCACTCAAACTTAACGTCATTTGTAGCTACTGCTGTCCCCTACCTACACAACAGTTTTTTGAAAGATAGCGCTAATAAGTCGCCAGTATTTGATTCCAAAACCCAATGTTATTAACGGAAAATGTTCGAAAGTTTATGATTCAAATCACTCGTACTTAAGGTCAGTTGAAGCGACTGCTGTCTTCTAAATGCTCAAACATTTTTTAAATGATCGGGCTTTTAGGTGGCCAGTATTTGTCGTCCAAACCCTAAGCTACTAGCTTAAAATGTTTGGAAATGTATGCCTCAAATTATTCGAACTTAAGTTAATTTGTAGGAACTGCTGCCCCCTATATACACAAAAAGTTTGGAAAGATCAGGATATTAGGTCGCTAATATTCGTCCCCCAAACCCTAAACTATTAAGTTAAAATGTTCGCATGTTTATGACTAATCTTTCGCACTTAAGGTCATTTGAAGCCATTACTGTGTTCTAAATGCATAAAATTTTTTGGATTTAATTTTTTGGATAAATTTAGGTGGCCAATATTCGTTGCCCATACATTGACCTATTAAGGTAAAATATTCGGAATCACGCACAGCGGCGGCTCATTATGCATAGCGGCGGCTCATTACTCATAGAGGCGGCTCGTCAGGCACTGCGGCGGCTCATCACGCACATTCAAACAGCGGCGAACCTGCAAATACCGAATCTGCCAGATACAAAGAAAAACAATACTGTAACATAATACGTGGTATTGCTTTTCGAAACGCTAATCGTTCAATCTCATACGAGAGATCCGCTACTCCCTCTCCTTCAGTTCATAACTAATAAATAATATACAAAAGGGGTCACAATGGCTGTCAAGGGCAGCAAGACACCCAAGGCCCCCAAATCAACGAGAGCTGGAACTCTTCGCAGCGCCACATCCTCACAAATAAACAATAAATTTTCAATGAAAATATAAACACAGTTTAAGCGCATTGATCTATTACAGACCCTCGCTAAACAATCAAAGAACACGCGTATTTCGAGATCATCTGGCCAGTGAATGATGAAGATCACGAATATCTTCCATCAGATGCCTTTTAAAGAGAAGCCGTTCAATACACTACCACTCGAGATATCATCAGCACGCTTCGCCAACAATACATGGTCGGATGTAACGAGCACCAGACCTCAGCAGCTCTAATAAAAACAACCGGAAGCCGTCTACCAGTGCTTAAACTCCCCAAAATTTTCCGGAAAAGAAGAAAATTGGGATGCATTTAGCCATCTCTTCACTGCACTCGTCCTGAACAACAAAGACATCACTCAGGTGGAAAAGTTGCATTACCTCTGCACCTCATTAGACGAGTGAACCTTACCATTAATAATGGGGTTCCCACTAACTAGCGAATCACTACTACCAGCATGGAGCTACTTAATCAGCAGTACAAGAACCAAAGTCTTTCAACCCGTTGTGGCCTTCTTAAACTATTCCCTCCAGTAAAACAGATAAAGGGAGACGCAGACACTTTCGAGAACCTGGCCAAAAGATCAGATGAGGCAATTAAGCACCTCCTCTCCTTGAATGATACATCAGATCTCACTCTACATTGTCCGCGCCACGGTGGAGCGATGGGAAGTTTTACTCGGGACATCTACTACCTATCCGCGATTAGATCAATTAAGAACCTTCCTCACAACCAGGGTGAGGTCACTACGACAAGATGAAAAGGTGAATCAACCTGTTCCATGTTCACAGAAACCAGCACCGATGCATTCTCGGTCTATAGATCATCGTCCTCAAAAAAAGGGAGGTCCTCCAACTGTTACCAATTATCTATAAAGAAACCTCTGTTAAAATCTTGTTTAGTTCGAGATAAAAAAGGCTGTGCCTGAAGACCCAATATATCTCTGTTATCAATTCAAGAGTAAATCCGACTCAGACAGACGAAAAATTGTAGCAGAAAGAGGACTCTGCGTGAACTGATTAAATCATCATGACGTCAGCCTTTGCGGTTCAAGTTCAAAATGCAAAAAATGCCGATAAAACCATAACACCATGCTACATGAAGCGTTTGCAAAGAAACCAACTTGCGAAAAGCGAATAACTTCATCGTCCAGCTGAGATGAGGGCGCAATCGTCGAAAACAGTCATGCAAATTGTTCATTGCTTACCACCGCCATTGCAGAATTGCGATCTGATAACATAACTCAACAAGCTCGACTTCAGATTGATACAGGCTCGAAACTCTCGTTCGTAATCCGAAGCTTCGTTCGAAATCTACATATTCCGAAGACGGACTCCACCATCTACGTGTATGGAATTGGGGGAATTCTCATGACAAAAACTCAAGGTGTCGTGTCATTAACACTTCATTCGATACATTATAACTATATTGTTACAATACAGGCTAACAGCCTCGAGTCACTGACCAAATAGATACATTCCTCCAAACCAGTGGTGCATGATTGGCAATATCTGAAAAATATACATTTAGCAGACCCCCAGTATTTTGTACCTCGAACTGTGGACAGCATTCTGGAAGCTGATATGTATGAAAAATAATCAAACCTCAAGTCATCACTGATTCTCCGCATGTACCGATGGCTCAATTTTCCATTTTTGGATGGCATGTGCTTGGATCAGTAGCCTCCAATCGATACTCCATGGTCACAGCATTTCATGTATGCTGGTATGATGATGAGGAAACACTGCACGGCTTACTCACAAAATTTTGAGTTCTAGAAGAAATACACTCAAGCGAAAATTCTAAACTCACGCCAGAAGAGCAAAGTGTGAGGAACATTACAAGAAAAATTACTCACGCACGTCGATTGGATAATACATAGTAGGCATTCCGCTCATTTCTCCTGCTATTGGTCTCGGAGACACATAAAGGCAGACAATTATCAAAAACAATACCAACAATTCATGATGGAATATAAGAATCTTGACCACACGAGACAAGCACCTCCAATTCCCAGTCATCAAGTTCAATACCATATGCCACACCACGGTGTACTCAAATCTGACAGCACTACTACCAAATTAAGAGATGGTATTCAATGGTTCCTGCAAGTCAACCTCTGGACTCTCTATCAATGATATTATGCAGACCGCACCCAACTTGAATCCCGACATTTCAGATGTATTAATTTGGATTAGGAGATAACGATATTTATTTGCGACCGACATTAAAAAAATATATCGACAGATAAGAGTACACAGGAATGACTGAGATCTTCAAAGAATTTTGTGGATTGACGAAAAAGACCAAGAAGTGTCCTATCAATTAACAACCGTTACCTACGGCACAACTGGTGGAGGATGAGGGAAGTAAGTACCCTTTTGCGGTGCCTTCCATAATACATGGGAGATACGTTGATGATATTTTCGGTAGTGCTGACACACCAAAACAATTGGTGAGAGTCGCACTCCAGTCGAAAGATCTCTGCATGGCGGGCGGATTTCCACTGGCAAAATGGCACGCAACTCATAAGGATGTTATCACAGCTGTCAACGCTGACTACAATCAACCACGATCGGTTTCATTCGATGATTGCACTACGAAGATTCTTGGCTTAAAATGGTCTCCTCATAACAACACGTTCTCGTTCACGGCAATACAGATGCCGAAACAAGACAGTAAATTTACAAAGTTCCTTATTCTATCTGAGGTATCAAAGCTATTTGTCCCATTGGGTTTTGTCTCACCAGCCGTGATCAAGGCAAAAATATTCATGCAGGACCTCTGGCTTAAAAAAACTACATTGGGACGAGACGCTACCGTTACACTTGTCTTCTCAATGGCTTACTATTAGACAAGATCTTGCCAAACGATTAAAATTAAGCATTCCGCGTTGGATTAAGATTACAGGTTTGTAATCTTCGCAAATCTATACATCGCAGCCCATAATTCCAATACGATAGTAACCACTCTGATCTGCTCTAAGACAAACGTAGCCCCTCTTAAGAAAACCACCATACCACGATTGGAACTCTCGGCGGTACTATTACTTTCAAAACTAACGCGCTACATGTTATTGCACTAAGAATGGACATTGACGTAATCCGTCTTTGGACTGATTACCGAGTTTCATTAGCATGGATAAATTCCCATCCGTCACGATGGAAGGAATTAAATGAATCTTAAATGAAAATCAATGCCAACAGGAAGCGCGATCGTGCACAACAGTAGTCACCACCTCTTTCAAACCGCAATACAAGTGGGACCTAATTCACATATATTCAAATCTACAGGAGCTCCTACGAATCACAGCACTCTGCATCTCATTCATAATGCGACTAAGAATAGCTCGAAAGACAATTTATCAGCGCCAAACGACTATAGACATAAGAGAAAAGGCAAGAATTTATTGGGTAAAGGTGACCCAAGTGGTATACTTTCAGCAAGAACTGAAGACATTGCTGGGCAGTAATCAACTGCCAACAACACACGCATTCAGTCGACTAACAACATATGTCGAAATCAAGAAGTTATTAGAGTTGGTGGAAAACAAGGCCCCAATCAAGCAAGATAGCAAGCACCCTGCCATTCGTCCCCGACACTCGACCCTTACGACGCTCATCATTGATCATGTCCACCAATGAATTCTGTATGGACGCACTCAGATCACATTGACATAGATCCGCCAACAGAATTGGATCATAGGCGGCAGCCAGCCGATAAAAACTTACATGCTGCACTGCGGTGTGGGCGCACAAGCACATGAGCGACAAAGGGCGATTGGCGCGAAACAACTAATGGGACAACTACCAATCACAAAAGTGACACTAGCGAGACCACTCACTCACACAGGCGTGCATTATGACGGCCCTATGTCCTTGAAAACAAAATGGATTTGGAGTCCAGGTGCGAAAACATATAAGGCCTGGATCTGCAACTTGTCTGTTTTGCTACTTCAGCAGTTCACATAGAATTACTCTCCGATTACACAACTGACGGCTTCATTTCCGCGTACAGATGATTCGTTTCTCGTCGAGGGATTCCAAGCACAATCCATTCTGATTGCGGTACTACCTTCATAGGTGAGGATACTGCTTTAAAAGGACAGTTTTCTTCAAGGGACCCACGAACAGCAAATTCGAAGGTATAATAGTGCAAGACAACACTAACTGGGAATTCAATCCACCCTCGACGCCTCACATGGGGGAGCATGTGGGAAGCGGTAGTAAAATCAGTGAAACATCACCTCAGACGCACCATTGAAGAAATCTTGCTCACCTTTGAGGAGCTCACTACTCTGATTGCTCAAATCCAAGCCATCCTGAACTCCAGACCCTGAGAACCACTCAGCGACGATCTAGAAGATTTAACCGCACTTCTGGTCATTTCCTTACAGGAGGTCCGCTCCTAGCTCTTCCTGAATATTGATGGCAATAAATCCAACAACGTGTCCAACAGTTTTGGTCACTCTAGTCAGCTCACTACCTACAACAACAACAATCAATATCGAAAGGGCATCACCCACGGAATGATACCAAAGAAGGTTCCTTGGTACTTATTACCGATGATCGCTCATCACCCACAAAGTGGCGACTCGCTCGAGTAATAAAATTGCATTCCGGTAGTGACAGACTGACGAGAGTAGTTACACTAAAAACTACTGCTACCACCATAGTGAGGCCAGTTCATAAGCTTGCCGTATTTCCAATCCCTGAACCACAAATGACAAAATCAACAAATTCATGATGGCGGGCGGAATGTTCGGGATTGAGCATTTTTTCAATTCAAATCTAAAATTGGGATCGATTCCAGGAATTCTCCCAACTCAATAGCGTCTAATATACGATAATACTTCCGCATAGCAACATCATAACGGTTTTTGGCATAGCAACAGGCTATGGCGCTGTTGTCGGCATCGCAAACTATGGCGCGAATATTTAAAAGTAGCGCGCCACTGTTCCTTTAACATCCACTAAGTCGGCATGCACCGGTACTGTACGTTTAACATCCATTCAGTCACTACACATCTGGCTCACAGTTTTTTCTACTACCAATTCAGTTTAGTGCTCATTATAATTCTACACATTGCACATCAATTGTTATTATTAATTAGTGCATCTGTCATAAGTGTCAATGCGCCAGCACGAACTTCAATTGAAATCACCGACAATCGAGAACACAAGAAAGAACTCGCACCAATACAATAGAATAATTCTCTATCTCAATAAAAGCAACCAACAACGCTACAATATTATAATACATAAGCAGAATGAATAATAATTGAACTCAAATATATTATATTACAATTTTAAGCCTTTACATTTGTGCCTTCGTTTATCATAACCGCTATGGCAAGAGATTAATCCACTGAACTATTGAAATTGCAATTCCAGCAAAAAATAAAACATTAAATTTCCAACAATCGGGCATTAAGTCACCAGTATTTGTCGCCCGAACGCTGAACTATTAACTTGAATTGTTTGGAGGTTAATCACTCAAGCAAATCGTACATAAGGCCATATGTAGCTACTGCTGTCACCTACGTGCACAAAATATTTTGGAAAGATCGACCTATTAGGTCGACAGTATTTGTCAACGAATTCCAAAGTTATTTAACTTGAAATGTGCTGAAGTTTATAACTCAAATCAATGGTACTTGAGGTCATTTTAGCCACTGCTGTCCCCTACATTCACAGTGCTACTTGGATAGTTCGGGATACTAAATCGCCAGTATTTCTCGCTCAAACCCTAAGATATTTAATTAAGAAGTTCGGAAGCAGATGAATCAAAACACTCGTACCCAAGTTCATGCAAAGCCAATGCTGTCGTCTAAATGCACAAAAAGTTATGGAAAGATCGGGCGATTACGTCGGCAATATTTGTCGCCTAAACCCTATGCAATTACCTTAAAATATTCGCAAGTTTAAAACTTACATCACTGGAACTTAAGCTCATTTGTAGCCACTGCTGTCGCCTATATTCAGAATAAATTTGAGAAATATCGGGCTATTAGGTAGCCATTATTTGTTGCCCAAACCCTATTCTAATACCTTGAAATATATGGAAGTTTATAAATTAAATCACTAGTACTTCAGATTATTTGTAGTTTGTACTATCCTCTATATGGACAAAGAATTTGGGAAGAATCGGGCTATTAGGTCGCCAGTATTTGTCGCCCAAACTCTATGCCATTACCTTAAAATATTCGGATGTTTATGACTGAAATCACTCATATTTTAGGCTATATGTAGCATCTACGTTCTCGTACATGGACAATAAATGTGGGACCGATCGGGCTATTAGGTCGCCAGTGATTGTCAACCAAACCCTATGCTATCACCTTAAAATATTCTGAAGTTTATAACACAAATCACTCGTACTTTAGGCCGAATGTAGCCTGTACTGTCCCTTACATTGACAAAAAAAAAACATTGAAAGGATCGGGCTATTAGGTCGCTAGTATTGGTCGCCCAAACCCTATGAAATTACCTTAAAATATTCGGAAGGTTATTACTGAAATCACTTGTACTTAAGGCTATTTGTAGCCTGTACTGTCCCTACATGGACAAAAGACTTTGAAAGAATCGGGTTATTAGGTTGCCAGTATTTGTCGCCTAAACCCTATGCAATTACCATAAAATATTAGGAAGTTTATAACTCACATCGCTGGTATATTAGGCTATTTGTAGCCTGTACTATCTCCTACATGGACAAAAATTTGGGAAGAATCGGGCTATTCGGTCGCTAGTATTTGTTGCCTAATACCTATAATATTACCTTAAAATATTCTGAAGTTTATGAGTGAAGTCATTCGTACATTAGGGTATTTGTAGCCTGTACTGTGCCCTACATGGACACAAAAATTGGGAAGGATCGGGCTAATAGGTCAACAGTATTTGTTGCCGATACCCTATGATAATGTCTTAAATTGTTTGGAACTTTAAAACTCAAATTACTCGTACTTTAGGCCGAATGTAGCCACTGCTGTTCCTGTAAATGCACAAAAAATTTAGGATTAATCAAGCTATTAGGTTAGAGAATTTGTCGCCAAAACCCTATGCTATTACCGTAACATATTCGAAAGTTTATGACTGAATTAACTCGTTCGTAATAGCCTAAAGTACGAATGATTTCAGTCATAAACTTCCGAATGTTTTAATGTGAGAGCATAGGGTTCAAGCGATATATACTGTCGACCACATTGACTGATTCTTCCCAAATTCTTTGTCCATATAGGGGACAGTACAGGCTACAGATAGCCTAAAGTTCGAATGATTTCAGTCATAAACTTCCAAATATTTTAAGTTAATGGCATAGGGTTTAAGCGATAATTACTGGCGACATAAGAGCCCGATTCTTCCCAAATTTTTTATTGAAGTAGGGATAGTACACGCTACAAATGGCCTAGAGTACGAGAGATTTCAGTCATAAATTTCCGAATATTTTTATGTGATAGCATAGGGTTTAAGGGGATATATACTAGCGACCTTATAGACTGATTCTTCCCAAATTCTTTGTCCATATAGGGGACAGTACAGCCTACAAATAGCCTAAAGTACGAGTGATTTCAGTCATAAACGTCCGATTAATTTAAATTAATGGCATAGGGTTTGGGCGAAAAACACTAGCGGCCTAATAGCCCGATTCTTCCCAAATTCTTTGTGCATATAGGGGACAGAACAGCCTACAAATAGCCTAATGTACGAGTGATTTCAGTCATAAGCTTCCGAATGTTTTAGTGTGATAGCCCAGGCATTTAGCGATAGATACTGTCGACCTAATAGCCCGATTCTTCCCAAATTCTTTCTCCATATAGAGGTCAGTACAGGCTACAAATAGCCTAAAGATCTCATGATTTCAGTCCTAAACTTCCGATTATTTCAAATTAATGGCATAGGGTTTGGGCGACAAATACTGGCGACCTACTAGCCCCTTTCTTCCTAAATTTTATATACAAGAAGGGACAGTACAGGCTACAAACAGCCTAAGTACGAGTGATTTCAGCCATAAACTTCCGAATGTTTTAATGTGATAGCCTAGGGATTAAGCGATATATACTAGCGACCTAATAGCCCGATTCTTCCCAAATTCCTTGTCCATATAGGGGACAGTACAGACTACAAATATCCTAAAGTATGGGTGATTTCAGTCATAAACTTTCGATTAATTTAAGGCAATGGCATGGGGTTTAGGCGACAAATACTGGCGATTTAATAGCCCGATTCTTGTTAAATTTTTTGTTTACGTAGGCCACAGTACAGGCTACAAATAGCCCAAAGTACGAGTGATTTCAGTCAGAAACTTCCCATTATTTTAAGGTAAAGGCATAGAGTTTAGGCGAACTATACTGGCGACCTAATAGCCCGATCCTTCCCAAATTTTTTGTTCAAGTAGGGGATAGAACAGGCTACAGATAGCCTAAAGTTCGAATGATTTCAGTCATAAACTTCCAAATATTTCAAGTTAATGGCATAGGGTTTGGGCGAAAAATACTGGCGACCTAATAGCCCTATTCTTCCCAAATTTTTTGTCCATGTAGGCGATAGTACAGGCTACAAAGAGCCGAAAGCACGAATGATTTTAGTCATAAACTTCCGATTATTTAAAGTTAATGGCATTCGGTTTGGGCGAAAAATACTGGCGATCTAATAGCAAGATTCTTCCCCAATTTTTTTCTATGTAGGGGACAGTACAGGCTACAAATGGCCCAGAATACGAGCGATTTCAGTCATAAACTTCCGAATGTTTTAATGTGATAGCCTAGGGATTAAGCGGTATATACTGGCGACCTAATAGCCCGATTGTTCCCAAATTCTTTGTCCATATTGGGGACAGTACAGGCTACAAAGAGCCTAGACTACGTGTGATTTCAGGCATAAACTTTCGAATGTTTTAATGTGATAGCCTAGGCATTAAGCGATATATACTGTCGACCTAATAGCCCGATTCTTCTCAAATTCTTTGTCCATATAGGACACAGTACATGCTACAAATAGCCTAAAGTACGAGTGATTTCAGCCATAAACTTCCGATTATTTTAAGTTAATGGCGTTGGGTTTGGGCGACAAATTCTGGCGACCTAATAGCCCGTTTCTTCCTAAATTTTTTATTCAAGTAGGGATAGTACAGGCTACAAACAGATTAAAATACGAGATATTTCAGTTATAAACTTCCGATTATTTTAATGTGATAGCCTAGGCATTAAGCGAAATATACTGGCGACCTAATAGCCCGATTCTTCCCAAATTCTTTGTCCATATAGGGGACAGTAGAGGCTACAAATAGTCTAACGTTCGAATGTTTTCAGTTATAAGCTGCCGGTTATTTTAAGGTAATGACATAGGGTTTGGGCGACAAATACTGGCAACTTAATAGACCGATTCTTGCTAAATTTTGTTTACGTAGGCTACAGTACAGGCTACAAATAGCTCAAAGTACGAGTGATTTCAGTCATAAACTTTCGATTAATTTAAGGCAATAGCATGGAATTTAGGCGACAAATACTGGCGACTTAATAGCCCGATTCTTGCTTAATTTTTTGTTCACGTAAGACACAGTACAGGCTACAAATAGCCTATAGTACGAGTGATATCAGTCATAAACTTCCGATTAATTTAAGGCAATGGCATGGGGTTTGGGCAAAAAATACTGGCGAACTAATAGCAAGATTCTTCCCCAATTTTTTCTATGTAGGGGACAGTACAGGCTACAAATAGCTTAAAGTACGAATGATTTCAGTCATAAACTTCCGATTATTTAAAGTTAATGGCATACGGTTTGGGTGAAAAATACTGGCGACCTAATAGCAAGATTCTTCCCCAATTTTTTTTTATGTAGGGGACAGTACAGGCTACAAATAGCCCAAAGTACTACTGATTTCAGTCATAAACTTCCCATTATTTTAAGGTAATGGCATAGGGTTTGGACGAATAATACTGGCGACCTAATAGCCCGTAGATTCCTAAATTTTTTATTCAATTAGGGACAGTACAGGCTACAAACAGCCTAAAGTACGAGAGATTTCAGTTATAAACTTTCGATTATTTTAAGTTAATGGCATAGGGTTTGGGCGGAAATACTGGCGACCTAATGGCCCGATTCTTCCCAAATTTTTTGTTCACGTAGGACACAGTACAGGCTACAAATAGACTAAAGTAAGAGTGATTTCAGTCATAAACTTCCGATTATTTTGAGTTAATGGCATAGGGTTTGCGCGACAAATACTGGCGACCAAATAGCCCGATTCTTCCCAAATTTTTTGTTCAAGTAGGGACAGTACAGGCAACAAAAGCCTAAAGTACGAGTGATTTCAGTCATAAACTTCCGATTATTTTGAGTTAATGGCATACGGTTTGGGTGAAAAATACTGGCGACCTAATAGCAAGATTCTTCCCCAATTTTTTTTTATGTAGGGGACAGTACAGGCTACAAATAGC
>NW_011948419.1:10913198-10915993 GCF_000503995.2 Ceratosolen solmsi marchali
TGATTTCAGTCATAAACTTCCGATTATTTTGAGTTAATGGCATAGGGTTTGCGCGACAAATACTGGCGACCAAATAGCCCGATTCTTCCCAAATTTTTTGTTCAAGTAGGGACAGTACAGGCAACAAAAGCCTAAAGTACGAGTGATTTCAGTCATAAACTTCCGATTATTTTGAGTTAATGGCATAGGGTTTGCGCGACAAATACTGGCGACCAAATAGCCCGATTCTTCCCAAATTTTTTGTTCAAGTAGGGACAGTACAGGCAACAAAAGCCTAAAGTACGAGTGATTTCAGTCATAAACTTCCGATTATTTTGAGTTAATGGCATAGGGTTTGCGCGACAAATACTGGCGACCAAATAGCCCGATTCTTCCCAAATTTTTTGTTCAAGTAGGGACAGTACAGGCAACAAAAGCCTAAAGTACGAGTGATTTCAGTCATAAACTTCCGATTATTTTGAGTTAATGGCATAGGGTTTGCGCGACAAATACTGGCGACCAAATAGCCCGATTCTTCCCAAATTTTTTGTTCAAGTAGGGACAGTACAGGCAACAAAAGCCTAAAGTACGAGTGATTTCAGTCATAAACTTCCGATTATTTTGAGTTAATGGCATAGGGTTTGAGCGACAAATACTGGCGACCTAATAGCCCGATTCTTCCCAAATTTTTTGTTTACGTAGGGGACAGTACAGGCTACAATAAGCCTAAAGTTCATGGATAAAAAAATTTGGGAAGAATCGATCTATTAGGTCGACAGTATTTGTCGCGCAAAACCTGTGCTATTACCATAAAATATTCGGAAATTTATCACTCAAATCACTCGTACTTTAGGCTATTTGTAGCCTGTACTGTCCCCTTCATGGACAAAGAATTTGGAAAGAATCAGGCTATTAGGTCGTGTTTGAGAATGCGAGAAAGTAAAATGCAATAAAACATCTGGTAAACGACATCGTAAAATTCACATTAGGATTCAAACTTTTCTGCTTATAATTATTGTACTAGTGTCAATAAAACATCTGGCAAGCGATATCGTAAAATTCACATTAGGATTCAAACTTTTCTGCTTATAATTATTGTACTAGTGTCAATAAAACATCTGGCAAGCGATATCGTAAAATTCACATTAGGATTCAAACTTTTCTGCTTATAATTATTGTACTAGTGTCAATAAAACATCTGGCAAGCGATATCGTAAAATTCACATTAGGATTCAAACTTTTCTGCTTATAATTATTGTACTAGTGTCAATAAAACATCTGGCAAGCGATATCGTAAAATTCACATTAGGATTCAAACTTTTCTGCTTATAATTATTGTACTAGTGTCAATAAAACATCTGGCAAGCGATATCGTAAAATTCACATTAGGATTCAAACTTTTCTGCTTATAATTATTGTACTAGTGTCAATAAAACATCTGGCAAGCGATATCGTAAAATTCACATTAGGATTCAAACTTTTCTGCTTATAATTATTGTACTAGTGTCAATAAAACATCTGGCAAGCGATATCGTAAAATTCACATTAGGATTCAAACTTTTCTGCTTATAATTATTGTACTAGTGTCAATAAAACATCTGGCAAGCGATATCGTAAAATTCACATTAGGATTCAAACTTTTCTGCTTATAATTATTGTACTAGTGTCAATAAAACATCTGGCAAGCGATATCGTAAAATTCACATTAGGATTCAAACTTTTCTGCTTATAATTATTGTACTAGTGTCAATAAAACATCTGGCAAGCGATATCGTAAAATTCACATTAGGATTCAAACTTTTCTGCTTATAATTATTGTACTAGTGTCAATAAAACATCTGGCAAGCGATATCGTAAAATTCACATTAGGATTCAAACTTTTCTGCTTATAATTATTGTACTAGTGTCAATAAAACATCTGGCAAGCGATATCGTAAAATTCACATTAGGATTCAAACTTTTCTGCTTATAATTATTGTACTAGTGTCAATAAAACATCTGGCAAGCGATATCGTAAAATTCACATTAGGATTCAAACTTTTCTGCTTATAATTATTGTACTAGTGTCAATAAAACATCTGGCAAGCGATATCGTAAAATTCACATTAGGATTCAAACTTTTCTGCTTATAATTATTGTACTAGTGTCAATAAAACATCTGGCAAGCGATATCGTAAAATTCACATTAGGATTCAAACTTTTCTGCTTATAATTATTGTACTAGTGTCAATAAAACATCTGGCAAGCGATATCGTAAAATTCACATTAGGATTCAAACTTTTCTGCTTATAATTATTGTACTAGTGTCAATAAAACATCTGGCAAGCGATATCGTAAAATTCACATTAGGATTCAAACTTTTCTGCTTATAATTATTGTACTAGTGTCAATAAAACATCTGGCAAGCGATATCGTAAAATTCACATTAGGATTCAAACTTTTCTGCTTCGCCAGTATAGTTGCCCAAACCCCATGAAATTACTATAAAATATTCGGAAGTTTATGACTGAAATCACTCGCACATTAAGCTATTTGTAGCCTGTACTGGTCGCTTCATGGATAAAAAAATTTGGGAAGAATCAGGCTATTAGGTCGCCAGTATAATCGCCCAAACCCCATTATATTACCTTAAAATATTCGGAAGTTTATGACTGAAATCACTCGTACTTTAGACTATTTGCAGCCAGTACTCTCGACTACACGGACGAAAAATTTGGGAAGAATCGGGCGATTAAGTCGCCAGTATTTGTCGCTTAAACCCCATACTATTACCATAAAATTTTCGGAAGTTTATGACTGAAATCACTCGTACTTTA
>NW_011948419.1:10916091-10916457 GCF_000503995.2 Ceratosolen solmsi marchali
TAAAATATTCAAAAGTTTATTACTGAAATCACTCGTACGTGAGGCTATTTGCAGCCTTTATTGTCCGCTTCATGGACAAAAAATTTTCGAAGAACCGGGCAATTGGATCGCCAGAATTAGTCGCCCAAACCCCATGCTATTACCATAAAATATTCGGACGTTTATGACTTAAAACACTCGTACTTTAGTCTATTTGTAGCATGTACTGTGTTTGAGAATAAGAGACTCCGTTTAATAAGGCAATAAAATATCTGACAAGTAATGTCATGAAAATTGTATTTAAGACTTCAAAACTTTCCTGCTCATAATTATTTGTACTAGTGTCATAAAACATCTGGAAAACTCTAGCGGAACGTGCTCATACTC
>NW_011948419.1:10916531-10917207 GCF_000503995.2 Ceratosolen solmsi marchali
AAACCCCATGCTATCACCATAAAATATTCAAAACTTTAGGAATGAAATCACTCGTACTTTAGGCTATTTTTAGCCTCTAATGTCCGCTTCATGGACAAAATGTTATGGAAGGATCGAGATATTAGTTCGCCATTATTAGTCGCCCGAAACCCATGCTATTACCTTAAAATATTCAAAAGTTTATTACTGAAATCACTCGTACGTGAGGCTATTTGCAGCCTTTATTGTCCGCTTCATGGACAAAAAATTTTCGAAGAACCGGGCAATTGGATCGCCAGAATTAGTCGCCCAAACCCCATGCTATTACCATAAAATATTCGGAATTTTATGACTGAAATCACTCGTACTTTAGGCTATTTGTAGCCTGTACTGCCCCATACATATACAAAAAATTTGGGAAGGATCGGGATATTTACGTAATGTACCCTACTTACTCTTTCCAAAAACTTCTTACAGTGAAGGATAAGTCACGACCAACTCTCACGGAGGAGGACCGGAGAGATGAGTCGTTTAGCTAGCTGAGTTTTAATAATAAGTTCTTTCCACTATTGTGAATTAGTGTACAGTTGAATTGATCTCATCAAGACTGGATTGCGTGGGACCTGACCACTTATTGGACTGAAATCACTCGTACATTAGGCTGTTTGTAGCCTGTACTGCCCCATACATATACAAA
>NW_011948419.1:10917486-10918214 GCF_000503995.2 Ceratosolen solmsi marchali
CCCGAATCCCATGCTATTACCATAAAATATTCAAAAGTTAAGGACTGAAATCGCTCGAACATTAGGCTATTTGTAGCCTATACTGTCCACTTAATGGACAAAAAATTTGGGAGAAATCGGGCTATTAGGTCGCCAGTATTTCTCGCCCAAAGCCCATGCTAATACCTAAAAACATTCGGAAGTTTAGGACTGAAATCACTCGTACGTGCGGCTATTTGCAGCCTGTATTGTCCGCTTCATGGACCTAAAATTTACGAAGAACCGGGCAATTGGATCGCCAGTATTAGTCGCCCAAACCCCATGCTATTACAATAAAATATTCTGGAGTTAAGCACTGAAATCACTCATACATTAGGCTATTTGTAGCCTGTACTGTCCGCTGCATGGACAAAAAATTTGGGAAGGATCGGGATATTAGTTGGCCAGTATTTGTCGCCCAAACCCCATGCTATTACAATAAAATATTCTGGAGTTAAGCACTGAAATCACTCATACATTAGGCTATTTGTAGCCTGTACTGTCCGCTGCATGGACAAAAAATTTGGGAAGGATCGGGATATTAGTTGGCCAGTATTTGTCGCCCAAACCCCATGCTATTACAATAAAATATTCTGGAGTTAAGCACTGAAATCACTCATACATTAGGCTATTTGTAGCCTGTACTGTCCGCTGCATGGACAAAAAATTTGGGAAGGATCGGGATATTAGTTCGCCAGTATTAGTCACCC
>NW_011948419.1:10919791-10928064 GCF_000503995.2 Ceratosolen solmsi marchali
ATATATATATATATATATATATATATACATCTATATCTATAGATATATACAGAATTAAAATTTCTCATATAGGTAGATTAACACCATCCGTATATATGATTAAATGAAAATAAACATTTTCAGTACAAGCTAAAAGTATTTAATGTTATGATTTAAGAAAAATAGGGATCATGAATGCAGTTTCAAATTACATCAATATAATTGCACACATTTTTATAAACTGTATAAAATATTAGATAACGTAGAAATATTATTTAATTAATAAACAAGAAGTACTTACATCTGGAGAATGATTTAATTTTGGATAGAAACATTAATAAATTTTCATTTTATATGCCAAAATTATAAAATTTATTGAATTTTGTTATTGGTAATAGACCTATTAAATTATATATAATTATATTTTTTAAATTACGCTTTTTAACATAAATTTTTTAATTTCTTCAAAAAGCATGTAAAATATTTGTAAAAATTTAAAAGTGTAATTCAAATATAATATACTTTTAATTTTAACTATTTAGTTATCTACATGCATAATAAAAAATAAATATTGTTTCATTATACTTGATAACATTTGTAATACATATTCTAACTTATTTTTGTTTATATATTTAGCATATTACATTGATTAGTACACTACATTATGTCTTCGTTTAACATGCAGAGGGCAACTATTTTTTTACTTTGTCGATTTATAATTTTTTGTAATTATAAAATATATTGACTTATATATTAAATGCAAATATTATATTGTTATTTTAGAATAATATTATTTAATTAAAAAAGATTTGTTATTCTTTAGACAGTCTATATATGTTCAAATACGGAGAAGCACTATACGGTAGAAACGTTAGACAAGCGTTGGAAGGTGAATTTCCTAGTGTTGTTTGTATTGTAAGATTGAGTAATTTCCATAATTTTTTTGGAAATGATATAAAATGTACTGGAACATTGATTACACATGATCATATTTTGACATCTGCTCATTGTTTCGAAAATATGGGAATACACAGTATTCACGCACTTGTTGGATCAATAGATTTAAGGCAGGCTACACGATATCATATATATTGGTGGATAACTTATAATCTGTGGGCTGCGTCACAAAACAGAGAACTTGAATTCGACACTAATGACATTGCTATAATAAAAGTAAATTAATATTTATACGTATTATTGATTGTATTTTATATTATTCTAGTATTTGCTGTCATATTAAAATATTAATTGTATTTGAATGAGAGAGGAGGAGAGGGGGAGATAGTATTAATCTAATATCTGTTAATACTTTTATAAATATAATACGAAATAATACAAGTTAATTAATCTACATATTTACATACATTGCTATTTATTATATATTTATATTAATTCTCCTTACTTTAGTTACTTACACAAGTTAATGAAACAATCATCCCAGCACTTGTTTCATTTGACGACAATAGCAATTTAGTTGGTTTAGATGCTGTCATTGCAGGATGGGGTAAATTAACAGATGGCTTAAACCCAAATATTTTACATACAGTTAATGTGAGAATTATATCACGAGACGACTGCGAAACTATAGCTTATCGAGTTGTACAACGCTATGTTTATATTAGCGAAAGATATCTTTGTACCTTGGCTGAACCATATGCTCTTATAAACTCTGTATGTAATGATATAATCTATTTGAATATTAAAATTTTCAATAATGCACACTCAAAAAACATTATTCGCTTATAAAAACATTAAAAAAAAATCTCTATGTCTTCTTTACATGTAAATTTTACTATTACTGACTATAAAGATATTAAAACTAACCTTTCTTGTTAGGGTGACAGTGGTGGTCCACTTATTTTTGGGAGTTTTATTTTAGGTGTTAACCAAGGAACATGCCCCAGAACAGGTACTATAATTGATATACGAAAAGCCAATCTTCATTGTGGTGTTGATTATTACAGAATGTTTATTAATGATTTGATGCGTTTATAGATATTATATGTAAATACAAATTTTTTATTTTAAATAAACTTCTTTAAATAAAATTTCTTATATAAGTTCATTTCTATAAATTATTTTAATTTTCGATTACTTTATGCATTTAAATCTTGAATTTGTTATATTACATTTATTTAATTTTCTATAGCAAAGCAAGTATTAAGAACAAGCATTTCATTTATAAATATAGTTTGCTATTAATGAACTGAAAAAATAGAATTTTTAATGATGAGAGAAACATTTTTATTAAAATTGTATTTCGTATTCAAACTAAATGAGTTTTTTTTTAAGGCAAGTTTAATCTCATACATTTCTAAATATTGTTCCAAGTTTTCGTATTTGTAGACAGTTATATTGATAGGGTACTTAAATTCAAAAAGCTAACTGACTTTTTAAATGACTTGAAACATCATTTATCATATTTGTTTGAGAATAAGAGACTCCGTTTAATAAGGCAATAAAATATCTGACAAGTAATGTCATGAAAATTGTATTTAAGACTTCAAAACTTTCCTGCTCATAATTATTTGTACTAGTGTCATAAAACATCTGGAAAACTCTAGCGGAACGTGCTCATACTCCCAGTGCAGTAGAACCTAATGGGTTTACTGCCGGGAGAACCCCAAAGTAGATTCGAAACGAATATCAGATATGCGTGAAGCATTGAGTACAAATATTTACTGCAACCGAAAACCCATACGTACTACACATGCAATGACCATACGTGCGCACTCGGCCTTTAAGACAATGCTTGCATTGTTCTTGGCTATGCCACATCTGGTCGATCGTATTGGAAAATTGACCACGCCCAAGCGGACCCTTCTTCTAGCCAAGTCCCAGAGAGGGATGAGGCAACCAAAGAGAGGTGACCAATGGAAAAGGCTCGCCACCTTCCGACACTTTCCCAATTAGCAAATTCGGAACTGAGCCCGGAAGGAAGTGGAAATGAAGGCGTGCATAATCTATTGTGCGACCCAAGATCAACCACTGATTGGTTAATTAATAAAGGAAGAAGGGATCCCAAGTGGAGCGGGATCAGTGAATCATTTTAAGAAGGGACTACGTAATGTACCCTCACTTACTCTTTCCAAATACTTCTTACAGTGAAGGATAAGTCACGACCAACTCTCACGGAGGAGGACCGGAGAGATGAGTCGTTTAGCTAGCTGAGTTTTAATAATAAGTTCTTTCCACTATTGTGAATTAGTGTACAGTTGAATTGATCTCATCAAGACTGGATTGCGTGGGACCTGACCACTTGTGGTCTCACTTGGAGACAAGGAAGAACTGAAGGGTTGCAACATTGCAAGGGAACGTAATAACAAGCCATCGAAGAGAGACTGGAAAATCACGATACACTGCAAGTAAGTCCTTACAGCTAGTACTCATTCTTGATTTCTCGGCTTATGTAGAAGACGGACGGATTAACGTCCAACTACGGAAGCTTCCCGGACATACTCTTGAACAAGACCAGCTATAAACGCCACATTGGCTTCTCAATCCCTCCAACTGCAAGTTGTTCCAGCCACAGATGGCGCACAGCTTCGCATAACCTCCATCTCGGCTCTCTTACGACCGATATTTAAAGGCAACTACACACGTATTAAGATAAACACAATAGCATTCCAGTGTTCGATCAGAAAACTACAATCACGATAACCTCTTAGTGATAATATTCAATAGATTATAACCTGCTTCATTCATAGTAAATATATTTCAACACCACAAGATTATCAAGAAATATAAAGTTCGTCTGTAATTCACCCTTTTGTAAATCAATTCAAATAAATAGAAATAATAAAGACATGTGTTAATTTTAGTCAGTGCATTTACCCTTTACTTGCCCGGCAACCCCACATAACATCTAGTGGGTTTTATTGTTCTACGTTAATTATTGCACGTTTGGCTGACTAGTCAAATTGTGGGATTATTTTCCGAACATACTGGCCCCTTCATGGATAAAAAAATTGGGAAGAATCGGGCTATTAGGTCGACTGTATTAGTCGCCGAAACCCCATGCTATAGCTATAAAATATTCTGAAGTTTATGACTGAAACCACTCGTATCTGACGCTATTAATCGGGTGATTAGGTCGCCAGTATAATAGCTGAAACCGGATGCTACTGCCATACAATATCCGGAAGTTTATGACTAAAATCACTCGTACTTTAGGCTATTTGTAGCCTGTACTGTCCCCTTCATGGATAAAAAAATTGGGAAGAATTGGGCTGTTAGGTCGACTGTATTAGTCGCCGAAACCCCATGCTATAGCTATAAAATATTCTGAAGTTTATGACTGAAACCACTCGTATCTGACGCTATTAATCGGGTGATTAGGTCGCCAGTATAATAGCTGAAACCGGATGCTACTGCCATACAATATCCGGAAGTTTATGACTAAAATCACTCGTACTTTAGGCTATTTGTAGCCTGTACTGGCCCCTTCATGGATAAAAAAATTGGGAAGAATCGGGCTATTAGGTCGACTGTATTAGTCGCCGAAACCCCATGCTATAGCTATAAAATATTCTGAAGTTTATGACTGAAACCACTCGTATCTGACGCTATTAATCGGGTGATTAGGTCGCCAGTATAATAGCTGAAACCGGATGCTACTGCCATACAATATCCGGAAGTTTATGACTAAAATCACTCGTACTTTAGGCTATTTGTAGCCTGTACTGTCCCCTTCATGGATAAAAAAATTGGGAAGAATTGGGCTGTTAGGTCGACTGTATTAGTCGCCGAAACCCAATGCTATTACCATAAAATATTCTGAAGTTTATGACTGAAACCACTCGTATCTGACGCTATTAATCGGGCTATTAGGTCGCCAGTATAATAGCCGAAACCCCCTGCTACTGCCATAGAATATTCGGAATTTTATAACTAAAATCACTTGTACTTTAGGATCTTTGCAGCCTGTACTGTCAACTACACGGACAAAAAATTTGGGAAGAATCGGACTATTAGGTCGCCAGTATTAGTCGCCCAAACCCCATGCAATTACCATAAAATATTCGGAAGTTTTTGACTGCAATCACTTGTAATTTTGGCTATTTGTAGCCTGTACTGTACCCTTCGTGGACAAAAAATTTATTAGATTTATTAGTACTAGTCGCCCAAACCCCACGCAATTACCATATAATATTCAGAAATTTATGGCTCAAATCATTCGTACTTTACGCTATTTGTAGCCTGTACTGACTACTACACGGACAAAAAATTTGGGAAGAATCGGACTATTAGGTCGCCAGTATAATAGCCGAAACCCCATGCTACTGCCATAGAATATTCCGAAGCTTATTGACTAAAATCACTCGTACTTTAGGCTATTTGTAGCCTGTACTGTCGACTACGCGGACAAAAAATGTGGGAAGAATCGGGCTATTAGGTCGCCAGTATAATAGCCCAAACCCCATGCTAGTACCATAAAATATTCGCAAGTTTATGACTGCAACCACTCGTACTTTAGGCTATTTGTAGCCTGAACTGTCGACTACATGGACCATAAATTTAGGAACAATCGGCCTATTAGGTCGCCAGTATAAGTCGCACAAACCCCATGCTATTACCATAAAATATTTAGAAGTTTATAACTAAAATCACTCGTACTTCACGGTATTTGTAGCCTGTACTGACCCATACATGGACAATAAATTTGGGAAGATTCGGGCTATTAGGGCGCCAGTATTAATCGCACGAACCCCATGCTATTTCCATAAAATATTCGGAAGTTTATAATTGAAATCACTCGTACTTTAGACTATTTGTAGCCTGTACTGACCCATACATGGACAATAAATTTGGGAAGAATCGGGATATTAGATCGCCAGTATTTGTCGCCCAAACCCCATACTATTACCATAAAATATTCGGAAGTTTATGACTTAAGTCATTCGTGCATTACGCTACTTGTAGCCTGTACTGACCTATACATGGACAATAAATTCGTGAAGAATCGGACTATTAGGTCGCCAGTATTAGTCGCCCAAACCCCATGCTATTACCTTAAAATATTCGGAATTTTATGACTGAATTCACTCGTACTTAACGCTATTTGTAGCCTGTACCGACCGATACATGGGCAATAAATTTGGGAAGATTCGGGCTGTTAGGTTGCCAGTATTAGTCGCCCAAACCCCATGTTATTACCTTAAAATATTCGGAAGTTTATGACTGAATTCACTCGTACTTTACGCTATTGGAGCCTGTACTGACCCATACATGGACAATAAATTTGGGAAGGATTGGCATAATAGATCGACAGTATCAGTCGCCCAAAACCCAGGCTATTACCATAAAATATTCGGAAGTTTATGACTGAAGTCACTCGTACTATACGCTATTTGGAGACTGTACTGACCCATAGATGGACAATAAATTTGGGAATATTCGGGCTATTAGGTCTCCAGTATTAGTCGTCCGAACCCCATGCTATTTCCATAAAATATTCGGAAGTTTATGACTGAATTCACTCGTACTTTACGCTATTTGTAGCCTGTACTGACCCAAACATAGACAATAAATTTGGGAAGGATCGGGAAAATAGGTCGCCAGTATTTGTCGCCCAAACCCCATGCTATTACCTTAAAATATTCGGAAGTTTATGACTAAAATCACTCAAACTTTAGGTTATTTGTAGCCTGTATCGACCCATACATGGACAATAAATTTGGGTAGATTCGGGCTATTAGGTTGCCAGTATTAGTCGCCTAAACCCCATGCTATTACCTTAAAATATTCGGAAGTTTATGACTGAAATCACTCGAAGTTTACGCTATTGGAGCCTGTACTCACCCATACATGGACAATAAATTTGGGAAGGATCGGGATAATAGGTCGCCAGTATTTGTCGCCCAAACCCCATGCTATTACCATAAAAGATTCGGAAGTTTATGACTGAAATCCCTCGAACTTTACGCTATTTGTAGCCTGTATTGACCCATACATGGACAATAAATTTGGGAAGAATCAGCATAATAGGGTTAGTGCGACAAATGCGGACGACCCACGAGCCCGATCCTTCCCAAATTTTTTCGTCATGTAGAAGAAAGTACAGGCTACACATAGCCTAAAGAGCGAGTGATTTCAGTCATAAACCTACGAATATTTTATGGTAATAGCATAGGGGTTGGGCGATAAATACTGGCGATCTGAGAACCCGAGCCTTCCCAAATTTTTCGCCATGTAGGGGAAAGTACAGGCCACAAATAGCTTAAAGTACGAGTGATTTCAGTCATACACTTCCGAATATTTTATGGTAATAGCATAGGGGGTGGGCGATAAATACTGGCGACCTAAGAGCCCGATCCTACCCAAATTTTTTCTCCATGTAGGGGACAGTACAGGCCACAAATAGTTACAAGTGCGAGTGATTTCAGTCATACACTTCCGAATATTTTATGGTAATAGCATAGGGGGTGGGCGATAAATACTGGCGACCTAAGAGCCCGATCCTTCCCAAATTTATTCTCCATGTAGGGGACAGTACAGGCCACAAATAGTTACAAGTGCGAGTGATTTCACTCATAAAACATCTGAATATTTTAAGGTAACATCATAGGGTTTGTGCAACAAAAACGGGCGACCCACGAGCCCGATCCTTCCCAAATTTATTCTCCATGTAGGGGACAGTACAGGCCACAAATAGTTTAAAGTGCGAGTGATTTCACTCATAAAACTTCTGAATATTTTAAGGTAACAGCATAGGATTTGGGCGAGAAATACTTGCGACGTAATAGCCCGAAACTTCCCAAATTTTTTCGTCATGTAGGGGACAGTGCGGGCTTCAAATAGCATAAAGTGCGAGTGATTTCAGTCATACACTTCCGAATATTTTAAGGTAATATTATATGGTTTTTGCGACAAATACTGGCGGCCGAAGAGCCCGACCCTTACCAAATGTTTTCGCCATGTAGGGGACAGTGCAGGCTGCAAACAGCATAAAGATCGAGTGATTTCAGTCATAAACTTTCAAATATTATAAGGTAACAGCATAGGTTTTGTTTGACAAAAACTGGCGACCTAAGAGCCCGAAACTTTCCAAAATTTGTGCCGAGATAGGGGACAGTACAGGCTACAAATAGACTAAACTGCGAGTGTTTTCACTCATAAACTTCCGAATATTATAAGGGAATATTATATGGTTTTGGCGAAAAATACTCGTGATCTAAGAGCCCGATCCTTGCCAAATTTTTTCGCCATGTAGGGAACAGTGTAGGCTACAAATAACATAATGTACGAGTGATTTCAGTCATAAATTTCCGAATATTTTAAGGTAATATTATATG
>NW_011948419.1:10928119-10930152 GCF_000503995.2 Ceratosolen solmsi marchali
TTATAAACTTCCGAATATTTTAAGGTAAGAGCATAGCGTTTTTGTGACAAATACTGGCGACCTAAGAGCCCGAAACTTTCCAAAATTTGTGCCGAGATAAGGAATAGTACAGGCTTCAAAAAGCCTAAAGTACGAGTGATTGCACTTATAAACTTCCGAATATTTTAAGGTAAGAGCATAGCGTTTGTTTGACAAATATTGGCGACCTAAGAGCCCGAAACTTTCCAAAATTTGTGCCAAGATAGGGAATAGTACAGGCTACAAATAACCTAAAGTGCGAGTGATTTCAGTCATAAACTTCCGAATATTATAAGGTAATATTACATGGTTTTGGCCAAACATACTCGTGACCTAAGTGCCCGATCCTTGCCAAATTTTTTCGCCATGTAGGGTACAGTGCAGGCTGCAAATAGCATAAAGTACGAGTGATTTCAGTCATAAACTTCCGAATATATTATGGTAATAACATAAGGTTTGGGCGACAAATACGTGCGACCGAATAGCCCGATGCTTCCCAAATATTTTCGCTATGTAGGGGACAGTGCAGGCCACAAATAGCTTAAAGTACGAGTGATTTCAGTCATAAACTTTCAAATATATTATGGTAATAACATAAGGTTTGGGCGACAAATACGTGCGACCGAATAGCCCGATGCTTCCCAAATTTTTTCGCGATGTAGGGGACAGTGCAGGCCACAAATAGCTTAAAGTACGAGTGATTTCAGTCATAAACTTCCGAATATATTATGGTAATGGCATAGGGTTTGTACGACAAATACTGGCAACCCACGAACCCGATCCTTCCAAATGTTTCGTCCAGGTAGGGGACAGTACAAGCTGCAAATAGCATAAAGTACGAGTGATTTCAGTCATAATCTTCTAAAATTTCTAAAATTTTGGGAAGTATCGAGCTATTATGTCGCCAGTATTTTACGCCGAAACTATAAAATATTACCTTAAAATATTCGGAAGTTTATAACTGAAATCACTCGTACTTTAAGCTATTTGCAGCCTGTACTGTCCCCTAACTGAGCAAAAATTTTGGGAAGGATACGGCTATTAGGTCATGAGTATTTTTAGCAAAAACCATATAATATTACTTTATAATATTCGGAAGTTTATGACTGAAATCTCTCGTACTTTAGGCTATTTGTAGCCTGTACTGTCCCCTAACTGAGCAAAAATTTTGGGAAGGATACGGCTATTAGGTCATGAGTATTTTTAGCAAAAACCATATAATATTACCTTATAATATTCGGAAGTTCATGACTGAAATCACTCGTACTTTATGCTATTTGCAGCCTGCACTGTCCCTTACATGACGAAAAAATTTGGAAAGGTTTGTGTTCTTAGGTCGCCAGTGTTTGTCGCACAAACCCTATGCTATTATCATAAAATATTAGGATGTTTATGTGTTCGGAAATTAATTCCACAATTCAACTCGTCAGCCAAACGTGTACTAATTAACTTAGAACAATAAAACCCACTAGATGTTATGTGGGGTTGCCGGGCAAGTAAAGGATGAAAGCACTAATTAATAATTAACACAAGTCTTTAGTATTTCTATTTATTTAAATTGATTTACAAAGGTGAATTACAAATGAACTTGGTTTTCTTAATAATCTTGTAGTGTTGAAATAAATTACCTATGTATAAAGCAGGTTATAATCTATTAAATATTATCACTGGAGGTTATGATTGCTGTGGTGTGTTAATTGAACGCGGCACTGTTGGCAAGTTTATTTCACACGTGTGCAGTCAACTCTAGTGTTGGGCGTAAGAGCGCCAAGTAGAGGTTATGCGAAGCTGTGCGCCACCTGTGGCGGGAACAGCTTACTGTTGGAGTGATTAATAGCCACAGTGGCGTTATAGCTGGTTTTGCGCTAATGTATGTCCGGGAAGCTTGCGAAGTTGGACATTAATTCGTCCTTCCGTGCTTAAGCCGAGAAATCAAGAATGAGTACTAGCTGTAAGGACTTACTTGCAGTGTATCGTGATTTTCCTTGTCTCTCTTTGCTGGCTTGTTATTACGT
>NW_011948419.1:10930604-10932247 GCF_000503995.2 Ceratosolen solmsi marchali
GACTGAAATCACTCGTACTTTAGGATATTTGTAGCCACTGATGTCCTCTACATGTACAAATAATTTGGGAATAATTCAGGCTATTAGATCACCAGTATTTGTTGCTCAAATCCTATGCTATTACCTTAAATTATTCGGAAGTTTATGACTGAAAACACTCCTACTTTAGAAAATTTGTAGCCACTAACGTCTTCTACATGTACAAAGAATTTGGGAACGTTCGTGCTCTTAGGACGCCAGTATTTGATGCCCAAATCCTATACTATTACCTCAAATTATTCGGAAGTTTATGACTGAAATCACTCGCACTTTATGATATTTGTAGCCACTAGTGTCCTCTACATGTTCAAAGAATTTGGGAAGGATCGGACTATTAGATCGCCTGAATTTGTTGCCCAAATCCTACGCCATTACCTTAAATTATTCAGCAGTTTATGACTAAAATCACTCGTACTTTAGATTATTTGTAGCCACTGATGTCCTCTACATGTACAAAGAATTCGGGAAGGATCGGACTATTATATCGCCAGTATTTGTTGCCCAAATCCTATGCTATTACCTTAAATTATTCGGAAGTTTATGACTGAAAACACTCCTACTTTAGAAAATTTGTAGCCACTAACGTCTTCTACATGTACAAAGAATTTGGGAACGTTCGTGCTCTTAGGACGCCAGTATTTGATGCCCAAATCCTATACTATTACCTCAAATTATTCGGAAGTTTATGACTGAAAACACTCCTACTTTAGAAAATTTGTAGCCACTAACGTCTTCTACATGTACAAAGAATTTGGGAACGTTCGTGCTCTTAGGACGCCAGTATTTGATGCCCAAATCCTATACTATTACCTCAAATTATTCGGAAGTTTATGACTGAAAACACTCCTACTTTAGAAAATTTGTAGCCACTAACGTCTTCTACATGTACAAAGAATTTGGGAACGTTCGTGCTCTTAGGACGCCAGTATTTGATGCCCAAATCCTATACTATTACCTCAAATTATTCGGAAGTTTATGACTGAAAACACTCCTACTTTAGAAAATTTGTAGCCACTAACGTCTTCTACATGTACAAAGAATTTGGGAACGTTCGTGCTCTTAGGACGCCAGTATTTGATGCCCAAATCCTATACTATTACCTCAAATTATTCGGAAGTTTATGACTGAAAACACTCCTACTTTAGAAAATTTGTAGCCACTAACGTCTTCTACATGTACAAAGAATTTGGGAACGTTCGTGCTCTTAGGACGCCAGTATTTGATGCCCAAATCCTATACTATTACCTCAAATTATTCGGAAGTTTATGACTGAAAACACTCCTACTTTAGAAAATTTGTAGCCACTAACGTCTTCTACATGTACAAAGAATTTGGGAACGTTCGTGCTCTTAGGACGCCAGTATTTGATGCCCAAATCCTATACTATTACCTCAAATTATTCGGAAGTTTATGACTGAAATCACTCGCACTTTATGATATTTGTAGCCACTAGTGTCCTCTACATGTTCAAAGAATTTGGGAAGGATCGGACTATTAGATCGCCAGTATTTTTTGTCCAAATCCTACGCTATTACCTTAAATTATTCGGAAGATTATGACTGATATCACTCGTTCTTTACGATATTTGTAGCCACTGATGTCCT
>NW_011950864.1:0-200 GCF_000503995.2 Ceratosolen solmsi marchali
AACTAATATCCCGATCGTTCCCAAATTTTTTGTCCATGTATGGTTCAGTAGAGGCTACAAATAGCCTAAATTACGAATGATTTCAGTCCTACGCTTTTGAATATTTTTTGGTACTAGCATCGGGTTTGGGCGACTAATACTGGCCAACTAATATCCTGATACTTCCTAAATTTTTTGTATATGTATGGGGCAGTACAGGC
>NW_011948578.1:0-2782 GCF_000503995.2 Ceratosolen solmsi marchali
TAGACTGCGTAATTTATAATTAGCAAAAGAGCTGCGCATCAAGCGCAGCTCAAATATTTTTCGTAGATGCGGTACGACATCGGCAGTGCACCGATGCCTGTTGCTATGCCGAATTATAATCGTATATTCGAGTTTTCAGCATAGGAAATTTCTCGAATTCGCTACATTGCTTTGTTTTTAACATAAATATCAGAGAGCTTATCCTTCTCCCACTTTTGAATTCCGCTTTCAACTGTTTGAATCCCAAACAACCATCAACAAAGAGTTTTCATGATGGTGAACCATTCATCGCATGAACAAGTTAAGGCCACTGTATCACTGATAGTAAACAAAGTCAGTGCATAATCAATGCTAATCCTTACAAGATTAGCAGGACGCTATTATTAATATATCACAAACCATACTCTAATAAGGAATGTATGTATCAGTTGCTGATCCTTATAAGATCAATAGCAACATCATCATCGTCAACAAGAAGCATCTCGTGTTGGTAAACTATTCACCACAGGATCAGTTTGAAGCAACTATATTTTCGTGATTGAACATAATATGCACCCTTCTATCACATAAATACAACACATCAATAATTTAATTGTAAATGGACTATAATAAACCATATTTAACGAAGTAAGCACACACTGTATTTCTACAGCTCTTCCACTTAAGTCCTTTCCAAACATGTGTTAGAGCAGGTGACAAATTATAAAGCTATCGAATAATATAGTACAACTTTAATACAAAATAAGTACTTATTCTTCTATTGAATTTGATGTTAAAATAAAAAAATATCCAACTATTAAGGCCAAGAGTCATCTTAAAATTTATCGAAACTGCTTATAGATTTAGTAATAATGCCTACAATGGATTTTTAAAAAATTCTCATCATTATTCTACATTTCATTATATACTTTTTTATGAATCTTTCTTGAATAATGTAAATAACCATTCATAGAATTAACTGCATTAAAAGTGATTTTCCTTTAACGGATTTACTTCCCCTAAATGCTTAGATTTACTATATCGATGTGTATTGATGATACTATATGTTTAAAAATAGTGTACCGGGCGAGGAGGGCCAAGTAACTAAAATTAAATGTGAGCTCCTGATGTTGATAGGAGGATTGCAGGCTAGTGGACAAGATAGTACATGTATTCAATAAAGAGCAGTTTTGTTATTTAGTTTGTTTTATTTATGATTGCACTAGTCGAATTATAATTAGTTTTATTTTTATAATTGATTTTTTTTATTTTTCTCGAATTGTATGTTTATTGCCACTGAGCTATCACATAAGTCGCATACACAGGAAGAAGTTGATGCCTTGCTGGTCCTCTATTTGTGACACACGTGTAGATGAAATAATACACACAGAAGAGCGAGGTCGTAAACCTCCGCGCTTCCTTGTATATGAGCACGTGGCGTCGCTTGTATTGTTTTGTATTATGTTTTGCAGATAGCTTTACGTATCTGCAAATTGGCGTGTATAGTTTGATATAGTTATGTATTAATTTGTAATGGAACGTTACCTCGTGAGTCTGCACGTTGTGTATAGCTATGTTTTGTCTTATTCTTTGTGTTGCCTCGTAGGGCTCCTTGTAGTTGATTGTATATACTGTGCGGACTAATGTTCGTAGTTCTCGATTCCCTTTTTTGTATTACACTGCTGCGAGTGTATGATTTGATTATCTAGTACTTGTGTTGAATAGATTAATCTTGAACTTTTGCGTTTAATTGACTTGTTCTTTTTCTATTAGATATGATAAGATAAGTGATTGTGCCATGTCGGCATTGCCTTTTTTAAAGCCTTCTCTCGACCACGCGGTGGTCAGTGAGAATTCCCACTCTATTGGTGTCGCTAATCAGAGCTGTCTTGTCGATCATGGCGTTGCCAATGAGATTTAGTCTTATTAGTGTGCCCAATCAGAATTCTTCTTTAGTTTATGGTAATTCTAATCACGGCGCCTTTCGAGTGGTGGGGTCTCCCACCAATGAGTCTTTCCAAGATGGAGGCTCCAATGGGAGCGGGTCTTGCTCAACTCCCTTCCATGATGGGGGTCTTGATGCCGCGCTTTTCCCTCTCTATCCTAGTATTGTTGCATGCATTTCTTATAATCATGCTCGTTGCGATCGGTCAGTGTTGTGAAGGTTAGGTGTAGCATTGTTTTTGAGCGTATCATCTGGCTTGTGTTTTTCAGGCTAATTTCATGATTGTGTACGCCAGATGTTTTATAATTTGTCGTCGATAGATGCTTTGTGGCGAGGCCGTGTCAAATGTCTCGTAGCATTAGTTTTATGACTTGTTTTGCTGGACACTTGGAGCCTTGTTCTCGCCAGATGTGTTTATGAAGTTTATTTTCTTAAGATATTCGAAGTTTTGCTGAATTGTTTAGATTTAGTTAATCCGAGGCGCGTTTTTGAATGTTATTACTCGCGTAGCCGAGAGTTGCCCTTTTCAGAACTCTTATCTCGATTTTTCCAGATGTTTAATGAGCTGGGAGTTTTCTTACATTCTTGAACACTATACAATATGTAGTATCGTAACTAAATCAATGTATTTTTTGTTAACGAAAAATATTAGAACAAGTAAATATTTTTATCTACATATAAATATATTTATATTATTTTATTTCCATACATATTTCTTTTTAGTGTTTCTATTATATAAAAAAGTTGAGTCTTCGCAAGCTACAGTATAAAATTCTATAGTACTGTTAGTTATTGGAAGTATTACGGATTGAAACAGTTGAAAAGCGAAATACAAAAGTGGGAGAGGTATGAGCGCGC